>NW_022262719.1:0-142500 GCF_002021735.2 Oncorhynchus kisutch
AGGGAGTAGGAGAGAGGAGAGAGAGTGAGTAGGAGAGAAGGAGAGAGGGAGAGAGGAGAGAAGGAGAGAGGGAGAAGGAGATGGAAAGAGGGAGTAGGAGGAGAAGGAGTAGGAGAGAAGGAGAGAGGGAGAAGGAGAGGGGGTAGGAGAGAGGAGAAGGAGAGAGGGGTAGGAAAGAAGGAGTAGGAGAGAAGGAGAGAGGGAGAGAGGGAGTAGGAGAGGGAGAGTAGGAGAGAGGGAGTAGTTAGTGAAGGAGACAGGGAGTAGGAGAGAATGAGAAGGAGAGAGGAAGTAGGAGAGAGGGAGTAGGAGAGGGAGAGTAGGAGAGAGGGAGTAGTTAGTGAAGGAGACAGGGAGTAGGAGAGAATGAGAAGGAGAGAAACCTACCCCCCCCCCCCCCCTATCTCTCTCCAAAACACACATCAATATCATCTGGAGGAGTCCATTGTGATATTGCCTCTCATTCATCTCCTGGTTGTCCATAACTAATCCCCATAGCCAGCAGAGGTTGAAATAAAACATGTAGACCGCTAGTGAATGAACGCAGCCCATAAACTATAAACCTTTGCCAGGCCTTGATGGATGAAGGGCTCAGGTGAAGCGTCCGTGTGGCACCGTTTTACCATGTGCTTGAGCACCACTTTTCTGCAACAATACTGAACTGATTAAATATGACGATGAACAAAAACACAAGGGTTTTAGTGGTTTTTGGTTATCTGGTCTTTGTCTCATTGCTGTCTGAGGAGGGTTCCATGTGAAACTGTGCCATCGTCAACATTGTTTTCCTTGAAGATGAGAGGAGTTTGGACGTGGAAGAAACTACAGGCCAAGAAAAACGGTCTCTTTCTGTGTGTGAAGTATTATTTTTTTGCCAGGCTACATTCCAAATTCTAGAGTCATAAATCTTAATCTAAATGTTTGTCTACTTGCTGTTGTTTTTCCATATGGGATGGAATCTGTTTTGTGTTGTTCCAGCTTCTCCTATGACCTCGATCCCACCACTCCCTGCCTCTGGTGCAGGGCTCTGCCAATCACGACGCGAGCTTGGTCAGTAGACGGTTTTGATGGGCAGACGTTCTCCGAGAGAGATAAGTGTCTGAAGCAGCCGTTGTTGCCCTCCTTTGTGCCCAGTCCAGAACTGTTGCCGTAACGATAACTGTCCTCCTCTTTTTCCTCTTCAGTCAGACTGCTTTCGTCACCATCCTCCTCATCATCACTTCTTTCATCTCTGGTCATCTGGAGTAGAGAGAGAGAGAAAGACACAGAGAGACAGAGACACACACAGAGAGAAAGAGAGAGAGACAGAGACACAGAGAGACAGAGACACACACAGAGAGACAGAGAGACAGAGAGAGAGAAAGAGAGAGAGAGAGAAAGACATAGAGAGACAGAGACAGACACAGAGAGACAGAGACACACAGAGAGACAGAGAGAGAGACAGGGAGACAGAGACAGAGAGAGACAGAGACAGAGAGAGAGAGAGCGGAGAGCGAGAGAGAGCGCGAGAGAGAGAATGTACTCAAGACATTCATCAAGATATAATGCCACTTTCTACCTCAGAGACCATCATCATCTCTAACACAGTAGTTCCCATAGTTCTCTCTCTAAAGTGATTATTTGTGATCCAAGAAAATAAAACCAGTGTCTCAAGCCAGTACTCTGTCAAAAAATAAATCAGCTGTGACCAACCATTTGGGAATCACTGCTCCTGCATCACAGTTCTGCGTAGCCCTATATCACTAAAACATTCCCCTAAAAGTAGCATTGAAACCTGGGGCTGCATGTATTGAGCGTCTCAGAGCAGGAGTGCTGATCAAGGATGAGTTTAGCCTTTCAGATCACAATGACATGGATAGCTGATCCTAGATCAACACATACTCTGAGACGCTACCTACAGCCCTGAGCTATTTCAACTAACGTAGAAACCCAATTGGCAGCCTCTGATCAATCAAAGACACCTGGAGTTGAATCCATGGTAGGTCAGGTCAGTCTTTCAGACTTACCATAATAGACTCTATTCTTGAGCTGTCTGACCGCTCTGAGCCACATTGTGTTTTCCAGAAATATAATTATGTTCGGCACAATGCTAAATCTCCAATAATTATGTCCTAATGGCAACCCACTGTTGCCTTGTGACCTCGTGGGGGTTGAGTAATTGCCTCTGGCACCTTAGCTGTTTTCTGCCGTTGCCGTAGCTGACAGGGATCAAGCACCTTGCCAAGCACAACACAATTGCATACACACACACACACACACACACACACACACACACACACACACACACACACACACACACACACACACACACACACACACACACACACACACACACACACACACACACACACACCACTAGATATCCCAAAGAACTGTGACAGGCCAAGCTGCACCTTGCCAAGCACAACACAATTGCATACACACACACACACACACACACACACACACACACACACACACACACACACACACACACACACACACACACACACACACACACACACACACACTCACACACACACACACACACACACACACACACACACACACACACACACACACACACACACACACACACACACACACACACACACACACACACACAGTTCTAACTGCTCAGTTAGTAAGTCTACATACAGAATAAGAACAATGAAACAATGAAAAACAGGAGCATTGGGTCTTAGGCTAGATTCTAGACCACACTGACAGAGAACAGACACTGTAGTCATCTGACACTGTAGTCATCTGACAAAGAACAGACACTGTAGTCATCTGACAGAGAACAGACACTGTAGTCATCTGACACTGTAGTCATCTGACAGAGAACAGACACTGTAGTCATCTGACACTGTAGTCATCTGACAGAGAACAGACACTGTAGTCATCTGACACTGTAGTCATCTGACAGAGAACAGACACTGTAGTCATCTGACACTGTAGTCATCTGACAGAGAACAGACACTGTAGTCATCTGACAGAGAACAGACACTGTAGTCATCTGACAGAGAACAGACACTGTAGTCAACTGACAGAGAACAGACACTGTAGTCAACTGACAGAGAACAAACACTGTAGTCATCTGACAGAGAACAGGACACCGTAGTCATCTGACAGAGAACAGACACTGTAGTCATCTGACAGAGAACAGACACTGTAGTCAACTGACAGAGAACAGACACTGTAGTCATCTGACAGAGAACAGACACTGTAGTCAACTGACAGAGAACAGACACTGGTGTAGCTGTCTGACAGAGAACAACACTGTAGTCATCTGACAGAGAACAGACACTGTAGTCATCTGACACTGTAGTCATCTGACAGAGAACAGACACTGTAGTCATCTGACACTGTAGTCATCTGACAGAGAACAGACACTGTAGTCATCTGACACTGTAGTCATCTGACAGAGAACAGACACTGTAGTCATCTGACACTGTAGTCATCTGACAGAGAACAGACACTGTAGTCATCTGACACTGTAGTCATCTGACAGAGAACAGACACTGTAGTCATCTGACAGAGAACAGACACTGTAGTCATCTGACACTGTAGCCATCTGACAGAGAACAGACACTGTAGTCATCTGACACTGTAGTCATCTGACAGAGAACAGACACTGTAGTCATCTGACACTGTAGTCATCTGACAGAGAACAGACACTGTAGTCATCTGACACTGTAGTAATCTGACAGAGAACAGACACTGTAGTCATCTGACAGAGAACAGACACTGTAGTCATCTGACACTGTAGTCATCTGACAGAGAACAGACACTGTAGTCATCTGACAGAGAACTGACACTGTAGTCATCTGACACTGTAGTCATCTGACAGAGAACAGACACTGTAGTCATCTGACACTGTAGTCACCTGACAGAGAACAGACACTGTAGTCATCTGACAGAGAACAGACACTGTAGTCATCTGACACTGTAGTCATCTGACAGAGAACAGACACTGTAGTCATCTGACACTGTAGTCATCTGACAGAGAACAGACACTGTAGTCATCTGACACTGTAGTCATCTGACAGAGAACAGACACTGTAGTCATCTGACACTGTAGTCATCTGACAGAGAACAGACACTGTAGTCATCTGACACTGTAGTCATCTGACAGAGAACAGACACTGTAGTCATCTGACACTGTAGTCATCTGACAGAGAACAGACACTGTAGTCATCTGACACTGTAGTCATCTGACAGAGAACAGACACTGTAGTCATCTGACAGAGAACAGACACTGTAGTCATCTGACACTGTAGTCATCTGACAGAGAACAGACACTGTAGTCATCTGACAGAGAACAGACACTGTAGTCAACTGACAGAGAACAGACACTGTAGTCAACTGACAGAGAACAAACACTGTAGTCATCTGACAGAGAACAGGACACCGTAGTCATCTGACAGAGAACAGACACTGTAGTCATCTGACAGAGAACAGACACTGTAGTCATCTGACAGAGAACAGACACTGTAGTCAACTGACAGAGAACAGACACTGTAGTCATCTGACAGAGAACAGACACTGTAGTCAACTGACAGAGAACAGACACTGGTGTAGCTGTCTGACAGAGAACAGACACTGTAGTCATCTGACAGAGAACAGACACTGTAGTCAACTGACAGAGAACAGACACTGTAGTCAACTGACAGAGAACAGACACTGGTGTAGCTGTCTGACAGAGAACAGACACTGGTGTAGCTGTCTGCACCACAGCACCAATCAGAAGCTACTGACCCATAACACCACATGGACGTCAATGCAGAAGGGCTGAGGTCTCTGTTACCCTCCACCCACATCAGACAGCACTGACTTTCAGAGACCACCTGTTGGCTATGCATGATCTAGTCAGGTCAGTCAAGCAGCTGTAGGCTGGGGCTCTATGTGTGTTTAGAGCAATGTTTCCCAGAACTCTCCTATAGTAGGATCCACTTACATCTAACATTTAACATTTTAGTCATTCAGCAACTTTAGTGCATTCATCTTCACATAGCTGGGTGAGACAACCACATATCAAATCAAAATCAAATCACATTTTATTGGTTGAGTAAACATATTTTGCAGATGTTATTAGGAGTGTAGTGAAATGCTTATGTTCCTAGCTCCAGCTGTGCAGTAATACCTAGCAACACAAAACAATACATGCAAATCCCAAAAATAATTAAATTAAGAAATATTACAATATAAATATATATGTACTGTAAAGGATGGTGTGTAGAGACAGTGTGGACAGTATATGAATAGAAAAAGTGTGTGCAGCAGTACTAGTACACCTGTTTCATCTGGTCAACTCATCATCAACCTCTGGTCAACCCTTCATCATCCTCTGGTCAACCCATCATCAACCTCTCTGGTCAACTCATCATCAACCTCTGGTCAACCCTTCATCATCCTCTGGTCAACCCCTCATCAACCTCTGGTCAACCCATCATCAACCTCTGGTCGACCCCTCATCAACCTCTGGTCGACCCCTCATCAACCTCTGGTCGAACCCTCATCAACCTCTGGTCGTCCCCTCATCAACCTCTGGTCGACCCCTCATCAACCTCTGGTCGACCCCTCATCAACCTCTGGTCGACCCTTCATCAACCTCTGGTCGACCCTTCATCAACCTCTGGTCAACCCATCATCAACCTCTGGTCGACCCCTCATCAACCTCTGGTCAACCCATCATCAACCTCTGGTCAACTCATCATCAAGTTGGTATTCTGTCAGTTTGTACCATCACAGTCGTAGCAAGATCATGTTCTGTCAAGTCAGTGCTAGTAGGAAAATACTTTAAAATACTTTATTCATTTAAGGTACTATTTGAAGAGGTAGGGTTTCATGTGTCTTCAGAAGATAGCCAGGGACTCTGCTGTCCTAGCTCCAGGCGGAGGCTGGTTCCACCATTGGGGTGCCAGGAGTGAGAAGAGCATTGACTAGGCTGAGTGGTAGCTGACCCCCCCCCCCCCCCATAGGTTATTCCACTTATTTGTCTTATCTAAAAACCAGCACACCTAATTCCAACTAATCAAGAATGTGATGATTAGTTGACCAGATGAAACAGGTATGCTAGTACTGGGGTAGATCAGTGGAAGACCACCTGTTGATAGAAGTAGAACGGCTGGGGGACTCAGAGAGCGCTTTGGGGACCACTGGTTTGAGTGTCAGACTGGTATGATTCAGGCCTGCTTGAAGTGGTGACGTTGTGACCAAGTGATGGCCGTCATAAAGGGAATGGGTGAAGAGTGGAAAAGAAAGAGTGAAATAAACCACTGCCAAAAGGATGACTCACTTTGCCGAAGAGGAACTTCTTGACCATGCGCAGGATGAGGTAGGCCCAGAAGATGTGCAGGAACAGGAGGACCACCAGCATGACGTTGAAGAAGTAGTAACCAAAGAACGGGGGGTACTGGAGTGTGGGGTACACCCACGTACAGTGGATCAGCCTGGAATGATGTAACCGATACAGACAATGATGCTGATGATGGTAATGCATTTTATTTGCAAGATACTTTTTCACAAACCCGAAGTGTGATACAGACTACTAGATATGATAAGCTCTGTTAAACATTGAAACTGGTCCTGGGTGGTGTTCAGTGTGCATGGAACGTGGGAAAACAACGTGAAGCAGAGGCGGTATAACCAGTAAGAATTCAATAAGATAATTTTTCCTATTTAAAAATGTTTTTGCTTTTCATGCCTCCTAAACACAAGCCTTTGTGAAGAAAATAATGGCTACTCTTTGCTTTATAGGGGTTTTTCATTATTGAAATAAGTAGGTAAATACTATGTAACTATCTGTACAAAAATGATAGCTAAGAAATCTGATATTCTGTCAATTGGTAAGTTAGGTCCATGAGAGAAAGGGGACATTGTTCAGCTTTTCAGCTTTCGTGCTCATTCAATGCCGTCCAATTCAGGAAAGATTAACCAGTTGCGGAAATATTGGGTCGTATTCAATAGGCACCAGACTGAAACAGGAAGGGGAAACCTGAGCCTGACCAAACAGAAACATTGGGTCGTATTCAATAGGCACCAGACTGAAACAGGAAGGGAAACCTGAGCCTGACCAAACAGAAACATTGGGTCGTATTCAATAGGCACCAGACTGAAACAGGAAGGGGAAACCTGAGCCTGACCAAACAGAAACATTGGGTCGTATTCAATAGGCACCAGACTGAAACAGGAAGGGGAAACCTGAGCCTGACCAAACAGAAACATTCGTTTTCATTTTTGGGGCTGACTACAGAGCTGGAAAAATATAGAATTCAAATATGTGGGGGAAAAAAGGAAACGTTTGTTTTCGCTTTCAGTTGCATAACCTTTTTCTACGGTGTGCACTAATGAATACGACCCTGGTTTACTTTCTCTGCAGAGAACAGAACATTATGTTTTGCAAAGTTCAACGTGTCTTTGTTTGGCCTTTCAGAGTGAAATGAGATGGTTGATTGTTTCTCACAGGAGAGGTAGACAGAACATAATTCAATAAATATTGGCTTCTGTATCACTGAGCACTCATGAGACAAAGACATTCCCCTGACAATCACTCCTCCTGTGTGCCAACTGGTGAACATACAATAGAGAGAGAGACACACACACGCACACGCGCACGCACACGCACACACACACACACACACACACACACACACAGCTAGGGTTCGTCAGTTGCCTTACCAGAATGGGAAGATGACCAGTCGGGTTACCATGAACACAATGGCAAACACCACAAAGAGAACTGTTGCAGGTTCTCCTCCCATTTGGCGTAGTTAAACAACTTGGCAGACTGGGGTAGGAGAGAGAAGAGAGAAAACACACAGTGAGTCTCCCCTCTACCAGAAACACACGGCACAGCTCACTCTGTGGGGGTGTTCTCTATGCACCCGTTTCTCTTCAGTGCACTACTGTTAACATGAACCCTATGTTTACCAGTGGGCCATTTGGGACGTAACCGTTGCTCTGGATAAAAGTGTCTGCCACTCTTGGCCTCCCGAGTGGCTCAGTGGTCTAAGGCACGGCATCGCAGTGCTAGCTGTGCCACCAGAGATTTTGGGTTCGGGTCCAGGCTCTGTCGCAGCCGGCCGCGAACCGGGAGACCCATGGGGCGGCGCACATATTGCCCAGCGTCGTGCGGGTTAGCGGAGGGTTTGGAGGGCAGGGATGTCCTTGTCCCATCGGGCACTAGCAACTCCTGCGGCGGGACTGGGCGCAGCGCACGCTGACACGGTGGCCAGGTGTACAGTGTTTCCTCCGACACATTGGTGCGGCTGGCTTCCGGGTGAATGTTCAGTGTGTCAAGAAGCAGTGCGGCTTGGTTGGGTTAAGTTTAGGTGGACGCATGGCTCTCGACCTTCACCTCTCCCGAGTCCGTACGGGAGTTTCAGCGATGAGACAAGACTTTATCTACCAGTTGGATACCACAAAATTCGGGAGATAAAGGGGTCAAAATAAAAATATATAAATAAAAAAAAGTGTCTGCCACACACACACAGAACACACTACAACACCACACAGAACACACTACACACCACACAGAACACACCACATCACCACACAGAACACCTACACACCACCACAGTACCACACTACACACCACACAGAACACACCACCCACACCAAACAGGTAACACACTCACACTACACACCACACACACTACACACCCACACTAGAACACACTACACACCACACAGAACACACTAACACCCACACAGAACACACTACCACACCACACAGAACACACTACACACCACACAGACACACTTACACAACCACACAGAACACACTACATTACACCCACACAGACACATCCTACACCACACAGAAACACACACACCCACACCAGCACACACTACACACCAAACAGAACATCACCACACACTACACACCACACAGAAACACACTACACACCACACAGAACACACTACACCCACACACACACACACAGAACACACTACACACCACACAGAACCACAACTACACACCCACACAGAACACACTACACACACACAGAACACACTACAACACCACACAGAACACACTACACCACCACACAGAACACACTACACACCACACAGAACACAACTACACACACCACACAGAACACACTACACACCACACAGAACACACTACACACACACAGAACACACCACACACTATCACACCACAACAAGAACACACCACACACCACACAGAAACACACTACACCTCACACACGGAACCACTACACACCACACATAACACACTACACCACCACACAGAACACACCACACACCACACAGAACACACTCCACACCACACAACACCTAACACACACAGAACACACTACCACACACACAGAACACACTACCACACCACACAGAACACACTACCCACCACACAGAACACCTACCACACACAAGAACACACTACACACCACACAGAACACACTACACACCACACAGAACACACTACACACCACACAGAACACACTACACACCACACAGAACACACTACACACCACACAGAACACACTACACACCACACAGAGACACACTACAACAGACACAACCACATAGAACACACTACACACCACACAGAACACACTACACACCACACAGAACACACTACACACACACAGAACACACTACCCCACACAGACCACTACCCACACAGAACACCACTACACACCACACAGAACACACTACACACCACACAGAACACACTACACACCACACAGAAACACTACACACACACACAGAACACACTACACACCACACATAACACACACACACCACAGAACACACAAACACACACAGAACACACTACACACCACACAGAACACACTACACACCACACAGAACACACCTACACACCACACAGAACACACTACACAACACACAGAACACACTACACACCACACAGAACACACTACACTACACACCACCAGAACACACTACACACCCACACAGAACACACTACACACCACACAGAACACACTACACACCACACAGAACACACTACACCACCACACAGAACACACTACACACCACACAGAACACACTACACACCACACAGAACACACTACACCACCACACAGAACACACTACACACCACACACACACTACGCACCACACAGAACACACTACACAACCACACAGAACACACTACACAAACACCAGAACACACTACACACACAGAACACACTACACACCACACAGAACACACTACACACCACACAGAACACAACTACACACCCACACAGAACCACTACACACCACACAGAACACACTACCACCACCAGAACACACTACACACACATCAGAACACACTACACACCACACAGAACACACTACACCACCACACAGAACACACTACACACCACACAGAACACACTACACACCACACAGAACACACTACACACCACACAGAACACACCCACACACACAGACATAACACACTACACACACAGAACACACTACACACCACACAGAACACACTACACACCACACAGAACACACTACACACACACAGAACTACACTACACACCACACAGAACACACTACACACCCACAGAACACACTACACACCACACAGAACACACTACACACCACACACACCACACACTACACACCACACACCACACACACAGAACACACTACACACCACACACACACACTACACACCACACAGAACACACTACACACCACACAGAACACACTACCACCACACAGAAACACCACACAGAAACACTACACACCACACAGAACACACTACACACCACACAGAACCACACTACACACCACACAGAACACACTACACACCACACAGAACACACTACACACCACACAGAACACACTACACACCACACAGAACACACTACACACCACACAGAACACACTACACACCACACAGAACACACTACACACCACACAGAACACACTACACCACCACACAGAACACACTACACACACACAGAAACACAATACACCACACAGAACACACTACACACCACACAGAACACACCACACACTACACAGAACACACCACACACCACACAGAACACACCACACACCACACAGAACACACTACACACACACAGAACACACTACACACCACACAGAACACACTACACACCACACAGAACACACTACACACCACACAGAACACACCACACACCACACAGAACACACCACACACCACACAGAACACACTACACACACACACAGAACACACCACACACCACACACCACACACCACACAGAACACACCACACACCACACACCACACACCACACAGAACACACCACACACCACACAGAACACACCACACACCACCAGAACACACCACACACCACACAGAACACACTACACACACACACAGAACACACCACACACCACACAGAACACACCACACACCACACAGAACACACTACACACCACACAGAACACACTACACACACACACAGAACACACTACACACCACACAGAACACACACACCACCACAGAACACACCCACACACCACACAGAACACACCACACACCACACAGAACACACCACACACCATACAGAACACACCACACACCACACAGAACACACTACACACACACACACACACATACACACACCACACACACACACACAGAACACACTACACACCACACAGAAACACACCACACACCACACAGAACACACTACACACCACACAGAACACACCACACACCACACAGAACACACTACACACCACACAGAACACACCACACAGAACACACTACACACACACACAGAACACACTACACACCACACAGAACACACCACACACTACACACCACACAGAACACACTACACACCACAACAGAACACACTACACACCACACAGAACACACCACACAGAACACACCACACACTACACACACACACAGACACACTACACCCACACAGAAACACACTACACACCACACAGAACACACTACACACACAGAACACAACCACACACCATACAGAACACACTACACACCACACACTACACACCACACACCACACACTACACACCACACAGAACACACTACACACCACACAGAACACCACTACACACCACACACTACACACCACACACCACACACTACACACCACACAGAACACACTACACACCACACAGAACACACTACACACCACACACTACACACCACACACCACACACTACACACCACACACCACACACTACACACCACACAGAACACACTACACACCACACAGAACACACTACACACCACACACTACACACCACACAGAACACACTACACACCACACAGAACACACTACACACCACACAGAAACACACTACACACCACACACTACACACCACACACCACACACTACACACCACACAGAACAACACTACACACCACACAGAACACACTACACACACACACAGAACACACTACACACCACACAGAACACACTACACACACACACTACACACACCACACACTACACACCACACAGAACACACTACACACCACACAGAACACACCACACACCACACAGAACACACTACACACCACACAGAACACACTACACACCACACAGAACACACCACACACCACACAGAAACACACTACACACCACACAGAACACACTACACACCACACAGAACACACTACACACTACACACCACACACACCACACACTACACACACACACAGAATACACTACACACCACACAGAACACACCACACACTACACACCCACACACACCACACACTACACACACCACAGAGAACACACTACACACCACACAGAACACACCACACACTACACACCACACACACCACACACTACACACACACACAGAACACACTACACACCACACACAGAACACATCACACACACACAGAACACACTACACACCACACAGAACACACCACACACTACACACCACACACACCACACACTACACACACACACAGAACACCTACACACCACACACAGAACACACCACACACTACACACCCACACACACCACACACTACACACACACACACAGAACACACTACATAGAACACACCACACAGAACACACCACACACCCACACAGAACACACCACACACAGAACACACCACACAGAACACACCAACACCACACACCAGAACACATCACACACCACACAGAACACACCACACACCACACAGAACACACCCACACACAGACCACACCACACACCACACAGAACACACAGAACACACACCACACACCACACACAGACACTCCACATGGTAGCAGACCTCTAGCAGGACGTCGGAGGCATCGTGGATGAGCATCACCAGGGTTCCTATACGGATGTAGTTGACACACCAAGAGAAGGACAGCAGTGTCAGGGTGGCCAAATGGTGGATGATCTGTTCCTTAAAGTCCTAGAGGAGACAACACAACAAACATCTTCACCTGTGGCTGTTGTTTCTGTTGCTACTGTTGTTATTCTACAACGTGTCCTCAAAATCACTTGATAGTGTAACATGCATAACTAAGCAGGCAGATGGACAATGTTAGGCAGGTTGGAACAACTAATATAGTGGAAAAGATAATTAACTGTAATTGCTTATGAGTAGCCAACTGCAAAATGTCTCATACATTCTACTTTTCATCTCCATAAGATATTTAATATGCTGGCCTGTCAGAGGTGGCAGGCAGGCCACTATCTAATTAGAACTGCAGTAGGTAACTAATGTGAGAAAGCAGAGCTTCTCAGTTAAACGGGTCAGAGAGTGGAAGATAATGCAGGTGTATGGGAAAGAAAGCAGAGCTTGAGAAAAGCCCATAGGGCTGGCAGGGACTGGCATCCCCGACTCTCACCTTCCTCTTGACATCAAAAGTGACTCTGAAGAGAAGCGAACCATAGAAGCTCATCTCCAGGATGTAGTACCAGTACTGAGAATCCAGCATAGTCTATAGAGAGAGAGAGAGAGAGAGGTGTGTAGAGAGAGAGAGAGAGAGACAGAGACAGAGAGAGAGAGAGAGAGAGAGAGAGAGAGGTGTGTAGAGAGAGAGAGAGGTGTGTAGAGAGAGAGAGAGAGAGAGGGGTGTGTAGAGAGAGAGAGAGAGAGAGAGTGTGTGTAGAGAGAGAGAGAGAGAGAGAGAGAGAGAGAGAGAGAGAGAGAGAGAGAGAGAAAGACGGTCCGCTCACCAACCAAGACTTCACAAAATGGGACAAACACCAAATTGAGACTCTGCACGCAGAATTCTGCAAAAATATCCTCCGTGTACAACGTAGAACACCAAATAATGCATGCAGAGCAGAATTAGGGCCGATACCCACTAATTATCAAAATCCAGAAAAGAGCTGTTAAATTCTACAACCACCTAAAAGGAAGCGATTCACAAACCTTCCATAACAAAGCCATCACCTACAGAGAGATGAACCTGGAGAAGAGTCCCCTAAGCAAGCTGGTCCTGGGGCTCTGTTCACAAACACAAACACACACTACAGAGCCCCAGGACAGCAGCACAATTAGACCCAACCAAATCATGAGAAAACAAAAAGATAACTACTTAACACATTGGAAAGAATTAACAAAAAAACAGAGCAAACTAGAATGCTATTTGGCCCTACACAGAGAGTACACAGCGGCAGAATACCTGACCACTGTGACTGACCCAAAATTAAGGAAAGCCTTGACTATGTACAGACTCAGTGAGCATAGCCTTGCTATTGAGAAAGGCCGCCGTAGGCAGACTTGGCTCTCAAGAGAAGACAGGCTATGTGCTCACTGCCCACAAAATGAGGTGGAAACTGAGCTGCACTTCCTAACCTCCTGCCCAATGTATGACCATATTAGAGAGACATATTTCCCTCAGATTACACAGATCCACAAAGAATTCGAAAACAAATCCAATTTTGAAAAACTCCCATATCTACTGGGTGAAATTCCACAGTGTGCCATCACAGCAGCAAGATTTGTGACCTGTTGCCACGAGAAAAGGGCAACCAGTGAAGAACAAACACCATTGTAAATACAACCCATATTTATGCTTATTTATTTTATCTTGTGTCCTTTAGCCATTTGTACATTGTTAGAACACTGTATATATATATAATATGACATTTGTAATGTCTTTACTGTTTTGAAACTTCTGTATGTGTAATGTTTACTGTTCATTTTTGTTGTTTTTCACTTTATATATTCACTTTGTATGTTGTCTACCTCACTTGCTTTGGCAATGTTAACACATGTTTCCCATGCCAATAAAGCCCTTGAATTGAATTGATTGAAAGACAGAGAGAGAGAGAGAGAGAGAGTGTGTAGAGAGAGAGAGAGAGATGTGTAGAGAGAGAGAGAGATGTGTAGAGAGAGAGAGAGAGAGGTGTGTAGAGAGAGAGGGAGAGAGAGAGAGGTGTGTAGAGAGAGAGAGAGAAAGGTGTGTAGAGAGAGAGAGAGGTGTGTAGAGAGAGAGACAGAGAGAGAGAAACAGAGACAGAGACAGAGAGAGAGAGGTGTGTAGAGAGAGAGGTGTGTAGAGAGAGAGAGAGAGAGAGAGAGGTGTGTAGAGAGAGAGAGAGAGAGGTGTGTAGAGAGAGAGAGAGGTGTGTAGAGAGAGAGAGAGAGAGAGAGAGAGAGAGAGAGGTGTGTAGAGAGAAAAAGAGAGAGAGGTGTGTAGAGAGAGAGAGAGAGAGGTGTGTAGAGAGAGAGAGAGATGTGTAGAGAGAGAGAGAGAGGTGTAGAGAGAGAGAGAGAGAGACAGAGACAGAGACAGAGAGAGAGAGAGAGAGAGGTGTGTAGAGAGAGGGAGAGAGAGATGTGTAGAGAGAGAGATGTGTAGAGAGAGAGAGGGAGAGAGAGACAGAGACAGAGACAGAGACAGATGTGTAGAGAGAGAGAGGGAGAGAGAGAGAGAGAGAGAGAGAGAGAGAGAGGGAGAGAGAGAGAGAGAGATGTGTAGAGAGAGAGAGAAAGATGTGTAGAGAGAGAGGGAGAGAGAGAGAGAGACAGAGACAGAGACAGAGACAGAGACAGAGACAGAGAGACAGAGATAGAGAGAGAGAGAGAGAGAGAGAGAGAGAGAGAGAGAGAGAGAGAAACACCAGTAACAGGTAACATAATCTTACAGTGCCATGAATGAATCACATTCCAACAGAACCGACTCCAAACAAAGAGCTTTCCAAATCCCTTCTCCTATGCCTGAGTGTTTGCGTCTGAAATGGCACCGTATTCCCTATACAGTGCAAAGGCCTCTGTTCAAAAGTAGTGCACTAAATAGGGAGCTATTTAGAACGGAGACAGTGTCTCTAGCTGGGGCAGCCATCGAGCATCTTAGAGTAGTGTAGCCATCGAGCATCTTAGAGTAGTGTAGCCATCGAGCATCTTAGAGTAGTGTAGCCATCGAGCATCTTAGAGTAGTGTAGCCATCGAGCATCTTAGAGTAGTGTAGCCATTCGAGCATCTTAGAGTAGTGTAGCCATCGAGCATCTTAGAGTAGTGTAGCCATCGAGCATCTTAGAGTAGTGTAGCCATCGAGCATCTTAGAGTAGTGTAGCCATCGAGCATCTTAGAGTAGTGTAGCCATCGAGCATCTTAGAGTAGTGTAGCCATCGAGCATCTTAGAGTAGTGTAGCCATCGGGCATCTTAGAGTAGTGTAGCCATCGAGCATCTTAGAGTAGTGTAGCCATCGAGCATCTTAGAGTAGTGTAGCCATCGAGCATCTTAGAGTAGTGTAGCCATCGAGCATCTTAGAGTAGTGTAGCCATCGGGCATCTTAGAGTAGTGTAGCCATCGAGCATCTTAGAGTAGTGTAGCCATCGAGCATCTTAGAGTAGTGTAGCCATCGAGCATCTTAGAGTAGTGTAGCCATCGGGCATCTTAGAGTAGTGTAGCCATCAAGCATCTTAGAGTAGTGTAGCCATCGAGCATCTTAGAGTAGTGTAACCATCGAGCATCTTAGAGTAGTGTAGCCATCGAGCATCTTAGAGTAGTGTAGCCATCGAGCATCTTAGAGTAGAGTGATGATTTAAGATCAGTTTGGACTTTTAGATCACAATGAATAACACAGGGGACAACTGGTCATAGATCAGCAGATCCTACTTAAAGTCCCCTGTTTCAAGGACAGTTTTTTCCATCTACGTAACATCTGAAACATCTGAAACTTTCTGTCCAAAAATGATGCCAAAAAATGAATCTATGCTTTTGTCACTTCTAGATTAGACTACTGCAATGCTCTCCTTTCCAGCTACCCGGATAAAGCACAAAATAAACTTCAGTTAGTGCTAAAAAACAGCTGCTGGAATCTTGAAAAGAACCCCAAAATTTGATCATATTACTCCAGTGCTAGCCTCTCTATACTGGCTTCCTGTCAAGGCAAGGGCTGATTTCAAGGTTTTACTGCTAACCTACAAAGCATTACATGGACTTGCTCCTACCTATCTTTCTGATTTGGTCCTGCCGTACATACCTACACGTACGCTGCAGTCACAAGACCCCTCGGGTTCGTGCTGGGGGGAGATATTCGTGGGCTATACTCTGCCTTTTCTCAGTAGTAAGTTGGTGGTTGAAGATATCCCTCTAGTGGTGTGGTTATATCCTGCTTGGTTGGCCCTGTCCGGAGGTATAGTCGGATGGGCCCACAGTGTCTCCCGTCCCCTCATGTCTCAGCCGCCAGTAATTATGCTGCAGTAGTTTGTGTCGGGGGGCTAAGGTCAGTCTGTTATATCTGCAGTATTTCTCTTGTCTTATCCGGTGTCTTGTGTGAATTTAAGTATGCTCTCTCTAATTCTCTCTCTCTCTTTCTCTCGGAGGACCTGAGCCCTAGGACCATGCCTCAGGACTACCTGGCCTGATGACTCCTTGCTGTCCCCAGTCCACTTGGTCGTACTGCTGCTCCAATTTCAACTGTTCTGCCTGCGGCTATGGAAACCTGATCTGTTCACCGGACGTGTTACGGCTATGAAAAGCCAACTGAGCCAACTGTTGCACCCTCTACAACCACTGTCATTATTATTATTTGACCCTGCTGGTCATCTATGAACGTTTGAACATCTTGGCCATGCACTGTTAAAATCTCCACCCAGCACCCGATGGTCACACCTCAGAGCCTGGTTCCTCTCTAGGTTTCCTCCTAGGTTCCTGCCTTTCTAGGGAGTTTTTCCTAGCCACTGTGCTTCTATATCTGCATTGTTTGCTGTTTGGGGTTTTAGACTGGGTTTCTGTACAGCACTTTAACATCGGCTGATGTAAAAAGGCCTTTATAAATACAGTGCCTTGCGAAAGTATTCGGCCCCCTTGAACTTTGCGACCTTTTGCCACATTTCAGGCTTCAAACATAAAGATATAAAACTGTATTTTTTTGTGAAGAATCAACAACAAGTGGGACACAATCATGAAGTGGAACGACAATATTATTGGATATTTCAAACTTTTTTAACAAATCAAAAACTGAAAAATATGGGTGTGCAAAATTATTCAGCCCCCTTAAGTTAATACTTTGTAGCGCCACCTTTTGCTGCGATTACAGCTGTAAGTCGCTTGGGGTATGTCTCTATCAGTTTTGCACATCGAGAGACTGACATTTTTCCCATTCCTCCTTGCAAAACAGCTCGAGCTCAGTGAGGTTGGATGGAGAGCATTTGTGAACAGCAGTTTTCAGTTCTTTCCACAGATTCTCGATTGGATTCAGGTCTGGACTTTGACTTGGCCATTCTAACACCTGGATATGTTTATTTTTGAACCATTCCATTGTAGATTTTGCTTTATGTTTTGGATCATTGTCTTGTTGGAAGACAAATCTCCGTCCCAGTCTCAGGTCTTTTGCAGACTCCATCAGGTTTTCTTCCAGAATGGTCCTGTATTTGGCTCCATCCATCTTCCCATCAATTTTAACCATCTTCCCTGTCCCTGCTGAAGAAAAGCAGGCCCAAACCATGATGCTGCCACCACCATGTTTGACAGTGGGGATGGTGTGTTCAGGGTGATGCGCTGTGTTGCTTTTACGCCAAACATAACGTTTTGCATTGTTGCCAAAAAGTTCAATTTTGGTTTCATCTGACCAGAGCACCTTCTTCCACATGTTTGGTGTGTCTCCCAGGTGGCTTGTGGCAAACTTTAAACAACACTTTAGGAGGCGCCACCTGGGACGTGACCTGCTTTAAACCCCAGGCAACATTGTTAGGTGTGGAGCCTGATCAAACATAATCCTATTGTCTCCGTTCCAGTTTGGGTGACATCATCATTCCTTTGATTAGAACCTGGCACCCAGTAAAGACTGAACAGCAATCTAAGCCACACATTCCCCCACTTGTTAAAGATACATTTAAAAACAGTCTCACTACTAAATATGGACGTGTGTATTTTGGACCTGAGAATCAGCATTATCGACTAGTTGTATATGTTTTATGTGTGACTCAGAGATCTGGACATGGTTAGGAAACGTCAGCCAAGCTGCGCCTGTTCAAGTATGATATGTGGTTTTTCTTCCTGGTTGGTTATACTAGTGTGGAGACACGTGAGAAGAGTAAGGGGAGTGTGAAAGCTCTTCAAAATCACCCTGGTAAATGACCAGTAGCGCTGAGCGATTAGCCCAAAAATGTAACAACTAATTGGTCAACGTCAGTTCAATTATTTGATTTTTTTCTGTGAGGTCAATGTGCAGTTTCTCTAGAGAGAAATCAGATCAAGCCTGAACTGTGCGATGTAGTAGGGCGGTCACTACCATCATGGCACTGTTATTCACTGTTTTATTCTGTGTTGTTTCAGCATTCAATCCACATAATGCATACAGAAACCAGAAATCCTGATCATTTTATTAATAATCGAACTGACCTCAAAAAGCACTAATTGCTCAGTACTAGAACACACACACACACACACACACACACACACACACACATACACACCTGTTTTGGAAATCCATTCCACACTTCCCACGTATCATAAAACCATTCTTTCTGAAAAACAAAACAAAAGGAGACACATGCAGTGATCTTTAAAGAACATTACAGGACAATCTCATCATGATGCTTTCAATTTCAACTGGCATTGCCCTCGAGGCCTTCAGACACTTGCTGAAGCCATCACCGTCAAATTCCCATAGAGCTCATCTCTCTGTCCTCTCCTCCCCTCTTCCCCTTATCCGCCTCTCCCCTCCTTCACTTCAGGGCAGAAGGACTGAAAAGAAGTTCTCCATTTCAGCTCAGCTCAGATAATATTTTTATCCAGCAATTGAGTCTTCCACTTTGACCTCCTCCCTGCTTTTACCTGGGACAACCTGTTAAAGTTCAACTTTGAGGATGTTCATTTGATGTGTAGAACATATCATAAAGTGTTAGGAATTTGTATTTGCTGTGTGTTTTGGTGGTACTGAATGTAACAGAGTTAAGACACAGTAACCTCACTCCACATCTTGAAATCTCTCCACACGCACTGAATCGCTATCTTGTAAAGACTTGTGTTTGTGAAGCAGAGGATCACTAGAGTCACTACTCACATCATACAGGGACACAACTCCTCCAATTAACGCCAACAGATAGAACACAAACCTCCAACTGCAAGACAGAGACAGAGACCGAGACAGACAAGGGACAATACTATAAGAAGAAGAAAACCACTACTGAGTGAAGGTGAAGATGTGGAATAAACATACTCTCACACACAACACACAGTTTTACCTAGCCTCTCTGAACTTCTTCAGTACTCCGGGACGATCCTGGTTTCTTCTCTTTCTGAACCAGCGCTCCACCTGCCTAACGCACCAGCCGCTCTTCTTAGACAGACCATCTATAACTGCCTGGGAGGGAGGGAGGTAGGGAGGGTTCAGAACCAAGTGTGTTTGATTAGCGCCAGCTGCCAGCTAAACAGGACTACTAACCCTTATGCTAAGTTGACTTCAATTCATTGATGTAAATCAGATGTCACCAAATTCACCTTAGTAGAGCAAATTTGTCCCCACTAGCTGGCTACTTGTTTCATTTCGCTGGCTACTTGAGATTTCGGTAAGACACTGGACCATGAGCAAAATAACCATCAGGGTATTTAGATCTGAGAGAGAGGTCTCGTGGTGTGAGGTTTCAATAATCCCCTCAAAGACTGTCAGGACCGTCTGATGATATACACACATCAGGCGGCTCACACACACACGCACGCAGATGCACACAGATGTGTGGAAATTCGCACACACAAGCACACATAGCCACACAAATGTGTGTGCGTACACACACAAGCGCATATAGACGCATTGACACAAAGACTTACACATCCGCTCGCACACACACACCTCATGTGGAGAGATGGGTAAAGGGCGAAAGTCATGTGGATAAACATTACCATCCCTCATGACCACATGGTGAGTCATGGACCAAAACATTTGGCCTGGAGCATAGTATCTGCATTAGAGGTTGGTTAGCTGGACATCTGGGTGATGTACACGATCACAGGTCTGAACAGCAGATATACTGTATGATAGAACCCCTGTCTGAGCCAGAATGGCCCACAGGGCTGGAGCCCATCCCCTATACCTGTAGCCTGAGGCAACTGGACATGATACAAGTACACCCCCTGGACAGGTGAATTCACTTGAATCCAACCAAATTTACTTGAATTTCTATCGCAGTGCCGTATGCTACAATCCAGCTCCTTAATGCTGACTCCCTAGCAGAGCAGCGTCAGGAAATATTTGTTGTCTTTGGTATGACTAGACCAGGGATCAAACCCCCAACCTTCCAATCACAGGGCTGACACTCTAACCACATGGCCAATGAGTTGGTCAGAGCATCAGCATCCTCCAACCAGGATTTCAGGAGTGTCAGATAGGCAGGGTGCCAGATGGCAGGGTTTGACCAGAGTGACAGATACGCAGGGTTTTGGCAGGGTGCCAGATGGGCAGGGTTTGACCAGAGTGACAGATGGGCAGGGTTTGACCAGAGTGACAGATGGGCAGGGTTTGACCAGAGTGACAGATACGCAGGGTTTTGGCAGGGTGCCAGATGGGCAGGGTTTGACCAGAGTGACAGATGGGCAGGGTTTGACCAGAGTGACAGATGGGCAGGGTTTGACCAGAGTGACAGATGGGCAGGGTTTGTACTATTCATTAGAATGTGTATGATCTCATAGTGCAATGACGTTGAATATTGACACTAATAATTAGGTCTATTTGTAAAAGGTGTAAGTGTGATTTCTAATATGTAGGGTTAATACCTGGCCAGGGTTTCTGGAGTGAGAGAGATAGTAGAGTTCGAGGATGGGGTTGTCTGGTACTCTCAGTCTGGCCTTCTCCCGGATCCCCACTGAGGCTGCTAGAGGCGTGGCTATCAACCTGGGGGACAACATACAAACGCAGTTAAATACATTGGACTTTACAATGGGGCAGAATGTTCAGATTTTTTCATTTTCAAAACTGGTAGAATTTTTACCTTGTAGGCACATGCAAGTTACCACAGGTGAGATTAACTACACGGCAAACGAGAATCATTGCCTCCAACTAAATTAACTTGAATAAACTTGAATGCACACACGCACAAACACTGTAGCAAAGCAGGCTAAATTGTAACTTAACATCTACTTCCCTGTAGCAACCTATAAAAGGGGCTTTTTTTGTTCAGCGAGCTCTCCTTTCAAACTGGTATCTGATGAGTAGGAATTCTATGGTGTAGGGAGACAGTGAGGTAGAGGTTTGAACTCAACATGGTTCAGTAGTATATAAACAACACGGAGTATGAGCCGGTTCTCTGGACACAGCATTGTCCTGGACTAGAAACCATTTCAATGGAAAATCTCCATTGAACAAAATATAATATATTACAGTGATGTGAAAAAGTATTTGCTAATTTTCTCTACTTTCACATATTGTTTATACTGAATGTTACCAGATATTCAACCAAATCTTAATATTAGATAAAGGAACCCGAGTGAACAAACAACACAACAATGACATACTTATTTCATAAACAAAGTTATGCAACACCCAATGCCCTGTGTGAAAAAGTAAGGCCCCCTTAGACTCAATAACTGGTTGTGCGTCCTTTAGCTGCAATGTGTGGCAGGTAGCCTAGTGATTAGAGCATTGGGCCAGTAACCTAAAGGCTGCTGGTACGAATCCACAAGCCGACAAGGCTCTGTCAACGTGCCCTTGAGCAAGGCACTCAAACCTAATAGACCCATGACGTCCAAAAAGTGATACTTTTGACTCATCTGTCCATAGAGCATCCTTCCAAGAGTCTTGATGATCATCCAGGTGCTTCCAGGTGCTTTTTGGCAAACTTGAGTCAACTGGTTAGATGAGATGGGTCCCATTATGTCTGGAGAAAACCAAACACTGCATTCCACAGTAAGAATCTCATACCAACTGTCAAGCATGGTGTTGGTAGTGTGATGGTTTGGGGATGCTTTGCTGCCTCAGGAATCAGGTAGCTGGACGACTTGCCTTAATAGAAGAAGCCATGAATTCTGCTCTGTATCACAGAATTCTACAGAAGAATGTTAGGCCATCCGTCTGTGAGCTGAAACTGAAGCACAGCTGGGTCATGCAGCAAGACAATGATCCAAAACACACAATCAAGTTTACATGAAAATGGCAAAAAATCTCACATTTTAAGTTTTGGAATGGCCTGGCCAAAGTCCAGACCTAATCCCAATTGAGATGCTGTGGCAGGACTTGAAACGAGCAGTTCATGCTTGAAAACCCACAAATGTCGCTGAATTAAAGCAGTCCTGCATGCAAGAGTGGGACAAAATTCCTCCACAGCGATGTGAGAGACTGATCAACAACTACAGGAAGTGTTTTGCTTGCAGTCATGGCAGATAAAGGTGGCACAACCAGTTATTGAGTGCAAGGGGGAAATGACTTTTTTCACACAGGACAATTGGGTGTTGGATAACTTTGTTAATTAAATAAATAAAATAAGAATCCATTTTTTTTTGTGCTATTTGTACTCTCAGGTTGCCTTTATCTAAAATGAGGTTTTGGTTGAAGATCTGATAACATTCAGTATCAAAAATCAGAAAGGAGGCCTATACTTTTCCACTGCGCTGTACCTGCCATTTAGCAGACTTCTATCCAAAGCCACATACAGTCAAGTGAGCATACATTTTAGGTATGGCTGGTCCCGGGAATTAAACCCTCAATCCTGGCAATGCAAGCGCCATGCTCTACTAACTGAGCCAGGACTACAGGAGAACATGTTTCTTAGTCAAGGCTTAATCTTTGTTTGGGAAACTGCCCCTATATGTTCAGCAAGCTCACCTTTCGAACAGGTATCTGACCAGTAGGAAGCCTATGGCGTAAGGCAACGTCACATAGAGGTCAGAGGCTTTGGCGTAGACACGCCCATCTCGGTCCTCTAGGTCCGCCCAGGTCAGGTTGACTGGCAGCCAGAAGCGGTCCCACCAGATCCACTCGTATAAGGTGTCAATCATCCTAACGACACAGGGGTAGAAGAGGAGCGTTATGTTAGAAAACACATGTCAATAGGTATCACGTTATGGAACAGAGGAGGCTGGTGAGGAGAGGACAGCTCATAGTAATGGCTGAGATGGTGTGAATGGAATGCTTACAGAAACATGGAACAAGTGTTTGATACCATTCCATTTATTCCGTTCCAGCCATACTAAGCTCTCGTCTTCCGATTTAACGTGCCACCAGCCACCACTGTTATCAAGTGAGGCCTGATGAAGACCTAAGGTAAAGTGGAAACAATGTCGCCAATAAACCACATGGGAGCAAGATTGCAGTGTGCAGAGTCTCTTTCAATCATTTGCTGAATAGATGTTTTTATATCCAGCACCTCAAAGACATTGTTTACATTGTTTGCAATCATTGTACCATCTAAACCGCTGTGAAATATATTTTCAACATCCAAAAAACATAGTATTTTCAGCAGTTTGAGCCTGGGGTACGAAATGCTAAGTAAAAAAATGTGAAAAGGAAACTTAAAGAGGGGAAGCTTAGAAATAGTGTACATGGAATTGCTTCAATGACAATGACAGATCTATAACTCCCATCTATATCTGAATTCTGTCAGGTTGAGCACAAAGCTATAGAATGACAGATCTATAACTCCCATCTATATCTGAATTCTGTCAGGTTGAGCACAAAGCTATAGAATAGCAGATCTATAATTCCCATCTATATCTGAAATCTGTCAGGTTGAGCACAAAAGTATAGAATAACAGATCTATAACTCCCATCTATATCTGAATTCTGTCAGGTTGAGCACAAAGGTATAGAATGACAGATCTATAACTCCCATCTATATCTGAATTCTGTCAGGTTGAGCACAAAGGTATAGAATAACAGATCTATAACTCCCATCTATATCTGAATTCTGTCAGGTTGAGCACAAAGGTATAGAATAACAGATCTATAACTCCCATCTATATCTGAATTCTGTCAGGTTGAGCACAAAGCTATAGAATGACAGATCTATAACTCCCATCTATATCTGAATTCTGTCAGGTTGAGCACAAAGCTATAGAATAGCAGATCTATAATTCCCATCTATATCTGAAATCTGTCAGGTTGAGCACAAAAGTATAGAATAACAGATCTATAACTCCCATCTATATCTGAATTCTGTCAGGTTGAGCACAAAGGTATAGAATGACAGATCTATAACTCCCATCTATATCTGAATTCTGTCAGGTTGAGCACAAAGGTATAGAATAACAGATCTATAACTCCCATCTATATCTGAATTCTGTCAGGTTGAGCACAAAGGTATAGAATAACAGATCTATAACTCCCATCTATATCTGAATTCTGTCAGGTTGAGCACAAAGCTATAGAATGACAGATCTATAACTCCCATCTATATCTGAATTCTGTCAGGTTGAGCACAAAGCTATAGAATAGCAGATCTATAATTCCCATCTATATCTGAAATCTGTCAGGTTGAGCACAAAAGTATAGAATAACAGATCTATAACTCCCATCTATATCTGAATTCTGTCAGGTTGAGCACAAAGGTATAGAATGACAGATCTATAACTCCCATCTATATCTGAATTCTGTCAGGTTGAGCACAAAGGTATAGAATAACAGATCTATAACTCCCATCTATATCTGAATTCTGTCAGGTTGAGCACAAAGGTATAGAATGACAGATCTATAACTCCCATCTATATCTGAATTCTGTCAGGTTGAGCACAATGGTATAGAATGACAGATCTATAACTCCCATCTATATCTGAATTCTGTCAGGTTGAGCACAAAGGTATAGAATGCAGCTTTAACCATGTTTTGAAGCAATACAGTTTGTTTACAAGTACACTGTTTACAAACAAAACAAGAGTAAAACAAACAAACAAATATTTTGGGTTCTGATGGGGTTAGGCAATTGAACTGATCTGATAAGGCACCTATAAAAGTTATATTCTTCAAGGAACAATGTGTATATACTGTTAATTTATAAGTCTAAAAAACAGAAGTCCCAAATCGCCGATTGACCCTTAAAAATGGAATCTGCAGTAGAGGAAACAGAGCCACTGTCCGCCCCACGGCCGCTGTTATTGTTTGTTTTGTCAAAGAAGGTGAAGAGTGTCGCAAAGTAAAATTGCAGTACACTATTCTGCTGTTCTATTGCCTGTGCAATGATGTCCAAGAGAAAAACACATGTTGGTATTTGTTCTAATCTGGCAGACTGACATGGCAGTTGAACCAATAGGATTACAGTTAAGGGGTTGAACTTAGAATTGGGTGAAGTTTGCATTTGCATGTACTTTATTTATTAACCAGGAATTGATCATGATATATTGTTCATAAATCACTAGATCCGGATATCAAGAGTGCATTCATTCACTATCAGTCAGATTTGATACCATTTTACAACATGAGTTGATGAGTTCGTTGGACACCAGTGCTGTAGGTCGTGTAGATAGTGTGGGTGTGTATAACCTAGGTCACTCCAGTCAAGTGCACATGCAGTTCTTTATTTCCAATACAAATATTGACACAACAGCCTTCGCCTCTTTCTCAAGATGCTTCCCCACACCTTGTCCAACACACACACGTCAGCAGAGAAAACATCACTGGCAGCGGTAGTTAATGAAATCGAGGGCTGCAGCCTAGCAACATATATCCCAGTAAATCACAGACTAGACTTTTTCTTTGTCGTTTTGTCTAAACCAAGATCAACGCTGAAACGGATCACAACCCCTAGTGGTCAAGTCATGGTACAAGAGTTATGGAGTTCTTCGAATCCCAGATGGCAGTGAGTTGACATACAGCAGGGTTCCCCCAATGGGGGGTTTTATTAGGCCCCCCAAGTGTTCAGCCCAATTATTTATTTATTGTTGGACATAAAGACTGTAAAAACAGCATGAAATCACCTCCAAGTGATTTTAATGTTGTAAATGTGTTCCCAAGTATTCCCACGCCTAGTAGAGCCGTGGCGTATATAAACGTAAGCAAGGATTGAAATGATGTCTTAGTCACATATTATATCGGTTTGGGCTTCTTGCGGTCAATTTGCAGTCTACACACCAACCATCCACACAAGGAAGTAATCATTCCTAGGCTGAATCTAGTTGATAATCCCTAACGTACAGACTGATTCATGTGAAGGGAAAACAAACTACTAGTGAATAATGTCAACAATATCAATAGGGGGCCTCTATGGCCCTGGGCAGATTCTGATGACACACACACACGCCCCTAAACGAGTGCAGACTATTTACTCTTCTTGTCATTTAGTCTTTCACACTGATGTGTGTGTGTGTGTGTGTGTGTGTGTGTGTGTGACGTGCTCACATTTGTGTGTGAGACTCGTTGCCCCCATGGGGTCCATTTTGATGACATCACTGCTGATGTCAGCACATCCCAGGGCTCTCTGCAGTGTTCTGTATAGTCAGTGTGTAACTCAGCACATCCCAGGGCTCTCTGCAGTGTTCTGTATAGTCAGTGTGTAACTCAGCACATCCCAGGGCTCTCTGCAGTGTTCTGTATAGTCAGTGTGTAACTCAGCACATTTCACTGCCCTGAAAAAACATAACAACAACGCCACATCACAATGTCTTTGCGGAGACAATGGAACCACCAACCAAACACATCTACAGGTCGAAATGGAACAACAAAACAACCTTTTAACCACAGAAATTGAATACTAGTTATATTGCTGTGGACTGATGGGCAATGTCCTTTCTAGTAATTCTGTGTCTATGCGTTTAACCTTATCTTGCACTGATTACACATCTGTGACGCAATTGCATTATGATTTGAAGATAATATTGTGGCGCCAAGCATATTACATACTGGCACTACCTAGCCTGAGTACCTGTATGTTTGTTTTACTACAACAGATACAAACTACCTATCAAACACCTGTCTATCAAGTACCTGTCTATCAACACCTGAACAACAATAAGTCCAACTGACCTGTGTTAGTATGCCACTGAGAGAACATTCTGGAATGGCAGTGTGCGATATGTATGGTGTATGTTGCTGTATGAGATGAGTTCAATGTGTATGACATGGGTAATATTCAATGTAGGGTAGGTATTATGTTGAGGATGTAATGTACAGTGTTTATCATGTATACAGCAGTACTGTGTGTCTAAGACTATTTTCACCTGGGGGAACATTACAGTTTATCCTATACTAGCAGCCATGCTAGACAACCTAGTCACCTCGGACTAGTCCATAGAGCGATGGGCAGTGTGTATTAGCGGTAGAACACAGCCGATAAGGAAGGCCTTTTGCATTGTTAGCGTTCTGTTGAAGATCATCTGGGGATTCAGACATTCAGTCAGTGAAGAACATGACAAAGCACACTCTGTCTGCATATTGTATATGTTTCCTTCTCTTTCTCCTCTCCCTCCCTGGTCTCTCTGTTTCTTTCTCTCTCCCGCTGGTATCTGTCCATCTCTTTCTCTCCTCTGACTCTCTCTCTCCCTGGTCTCTCTCTCTCTCTGTTGCTCTCCGCTCTCTCTCTCCATCCCACATACAGGGGCACAGGGTTCAACTGTACTGGTATCGTACCTTTTTCATCAACTTTCTCAAGCATGATAAATGTTTGTCGGTAGGGAAGCATACCAGAACGAGGGAGTGATTTATTATCTTTGACGTGCATGAAGAGATCAAATACATACATCACGCAAGAGGTTTGCAGAATATGACTGAGTGGGAAAGACGTTATACATGTATACAGAGACATGATTAAGACAGAACCTACAACAGACTGTATGCTCAACTCACATAGTATTTTAATGATTGAAAAAACAATGGCTCCAATGTATCAAAGATGATCTTTAGATTTTAACCCTGAAAATGACTGTTCAGTCCAAAACGTACAACTAAGTGCAGAATAGGAGGCCAAAAGGTGAAAGGGAGGATAAAATAGTGTTTTCCTCATTCCACACACACACACACACACACACACACACACACACACACACACACACACACACACACACACACACACACACACACACACACACACACACACACACACACACACACACACACACACACACACACACACACACACACACACCACTAGATATCCCAAAGAACTGTGACAGGCACTGTTAACTGTAAAGCAATCCGTTTCCATGAGTACATGCTCTCCAAACACAAACATTTTTAGAGTAAAACCAGTCAAGAGTTATCTTAAAACTCTGATTACATTTGGAGATGTTTTATAGTTCCATTTAAACCAAAATGGTAATTACACTTCACTGGTTGAATGCTGATGACTTCACGTGGGCGATCCAGCTAAAGTGCCAGAGATCCATCATAGTTTGAGTTTAGGCCGGTTACAAAACTATAAATCAATCAACCTCGAGAGCGTTCAGAAAAGCCTTAGGTGGAGAATCTCTATACACTCACTGACCTACTAAGAAAACAGAGGGTCTATTCAGTCCAATCCTAACATGTAAGATAAAGCTTAGCTCCTCTAACAGGGGAACATGCTCACCTGAACGAGACGATTTAACATCAACCTCACTCATACAACTCCCACAGGTTGCTTGGGACAGACGCGAGTTGAAACCCGCTCCTCCGTTAACGAGGACAGGTGTAAAACAACAGAAAACCAACGATAGCTATTCACATCCCAGGTAGAGGACCCCAGACAACACTCCTACAGCACATTCCCTGAAACCATCCAATGAAGGTCATAGGGAAACAGAATATACCACACGGCTTCCCACCGTTCCACCCTCAATATGCAAACCAGGTAAGGTAGGTCCTGTCCTCACCCTCAGTAGGGAAACCAGGTAAGGTAGGTCCTGTCCTCACCCTCAGTAGGGAAACCAGGTAAGGTATGTCCTGTCCTCACCCTCAGTAGGGAAACCAGGTAAGGTATGTCCTGTCCTCACCCTCAGTAGGGAAACCAGGTAAGGTATGTCCTGTCCTCACCCTCAGTAGGGAAACCAGGTAAGGTATGTCCTGTCCTCACCCTCAGTAGGGAAACCAGGTAAGGTATGTCCTGTCCTCACCCTCAGTAGGGAAACCAGGTAAGGTAGGTCCTGTCCTCACCCTCAGTAGGGAAACCAGGTAAGGTATGTCCTGTCCTCACCCTCAGTAGGGAAACCAGGTAAGGTATGTCCTGTCCTCACCCTCAGTAGGGAAACCAGGTAAGGTATGTCCTGTCCTCACCCTCAGTAGGGAAACCAGGTAAGGTTTGTCCTGTCCTCACCCTCAGTAGGGAAACCAGGTAAGGTATGTCCTGTCCTCACCCTCAGTAGGGAAACCAGGTAAGGTAGGTCCTGTCCTCACCCTCAGTAGGGAAACCAGGTAAGGTATGTCCTGTCCTCGCCCTCAGTAGGGAAACCAGGTAAGGTATGTCCTGTCCTCACTAGAGCTGTTGATGTAATGTTGACTGTGGGAAACAAACAGGCGTGACAGTCCCTCCATTCAGTAGGCAGGCTCTCTCTCCCTCACTCTCTCTCCCTCGCTCCCTCTCCCTCACTACCTCTCCCTGTCTTTGTTTGACATTCTTTAAAGGGTCACACCCAGCTCCGGCACAATTGGACAGGAGTGTTTTCCTTCCCCTCCAGGTACGTTGTCGTAGAGGGACAATAATGGAGAAGTGTCACGATGCAACACACACACACAGAGAGAGATAAACAGACAGACACACACACACACACAGAGAGATGAGACAGACAGACACACACACAGAGATAAACAGACAGACACACACACACAGAGATGAGACAGACAGACACACACACAGAGAGATAAACAGACAGACACACAAACAGAGAGATAGAGAGGCACACAAAGAGAGATAAACAGACTGACACACACACACAGAGATGAGACAGACAGACACACACACACAGAGATGAGACAGACACACACACACAGATGAGACAGACAGACACACGAACAGCCCCGCTACCTGCAGTCAGAGGTGCCCTCAGGTGACAATCTGTGGCTTGTTTGCATTGTTCTCCAGATAACGCAGACAAGAGAATAGGAGCTACTCCTCCACACAATAGTCCCTCTAGTAAAACATAGAACGAGGTGAAAACAGAAGTAAGGAGATCAACAGAGACAGGTGGGAAAAATAGTGACGTTCTGTTGACTTGTTTAAGTGACGTTTGGATGGACCGAAGAGAGGGAGCCAAAATAAAATCTACAAAGTTGAAAGAGGTGTGTGTTTACTTACGATGGTCATGCAAACAGGACGTGTTGCTTTTGGAACGTCTTTATGATTCAAATGTAGTTGGAAATTAAAGGAAGTGGTCATCATAACCATCCCTTCATAAACAATGCTTACCTTAAGTTACCATCCAACCACAAGGTCCCCAAAAAGAGAATCCCATTCACAAATAGGATGCCATGAAAAATGTTAAAGTATTAAAATATACATTTAAGAAATCTAGAAGGCGCTGTTGAAGGATTCCCACAATTCATGCTTATTCCATCCTGATTCCAGGAATCTTCCAAAAGCAAATGTAAAGTTATAGGAATTGGACAACCCTCAAGATATTACAAATGAGACCAAATGCATTTACCACCATGTAACATTTATTACATCATTACGGAGTTCAACGCTGTGGACAACATCTCTTCGCTTCAATCTGTGTCAGCAGTTTCAAGAGCGAGGTGGCATTGTAAGGGAACAGACTCCTCCTCTGCAGTCTAGTCACCACCACTCTGAGCTCTGTCAGACACATAACAGTCCTATCAAAAGAGTGGCTGTTGTGTGTGTGAACCACAGAGTCGCTGTGTAGCCTATCCTGTGTAAGGCCTGATGGGAGGTCACCGTCCTCAGTCTCAGACTCCTCTGAGCTGCCGTAGTCCACCAGACGGAGAGGGGGAGTAGAGGCCAGGGCAGTTGCACTCCCTGAAGGCAGACACAAGCTGGGCTGCAGACATGGAGCTGGCTCTGGGTCCACGAAGGTAACTGATCCTCCAGAATGGCTGGAAGTAGACACGATTCCACGAGAGGCACACAACGACTGCTGGAGTTCCTCTCTCAGGTTGTCCAATAGTTGATCGTCTTTCTGGCTAATCTTCCAGCTCAGTTTACACCGGTCCGACCCATCTATCTTCTGACAGACCGTTCGGAAGCCTTCCCAGTCGTCCCGGAGGTGTTTTAGGTAACGGACAAAGTACTCGAGGAAGCAGGTTTCCGTTGAGATTAGGAAATCGAGGAGAATGCTGTGGTCGAAGGAGATGTTGCGGAGGAGGAAGAGAAAGTGACAGTGGGGGTTGCCGCCGACAACACACACAGCATCAGCTTCCAGGTCAGACGACACTCTGTAGGAAGACAGACAGAAGAGTCAGACATCTCAAGGACATAATAGGCTTGTTTCCCGGACACAAAATAAGACTAATCCTGGATTTGCCAGCATCTGCATTGAGCATTGTTTTTAGTCCAGTGTCTGGGAAATTGGTCCAATCAGGTTCTCAACCTACTCCTTTATGTGGGTGACTGATCTTAGATAATCAGAGATATCAAAATGTCAGATTTTCATAAGCAGAATCAAACCAACCACTGACAAAACTGCAATTCAGAATTCATCTAAAAGAAAGCCACATAGAAATACTGCCTTTTTGTCGCTCTTGCACGGGTGATTCCTTGATCCACCTCTACGCAGACGACACCATTCTGTATACATCTGGCCCTTCCTTGGACACTGTGTTAACAAACCTCCAAACGAGCTTCAATGCCATACAACACTCATTCTGTGGCCTTCAACCGCTCTGAAAACGCTAGTAAAACTAAATGCATGCTATTCAACCAATCACTGCCCACACCGGCACGCCCGACTAGCATCACTACTCTGGACGGTTCTGACTTAGAATATGTGGACTACTACAAATACCTAGGTGTCTTGCTAGACTGTAACCTCTCCTTCCAGACTCATATCAAACACCTCCAATCCAAAATGAAATCTAGAATTGGCTTCCTATTTCGCAACAAATCCTAGTTCACTCACACTTCCAAACATACCCTCGTAGAACTGACTATACTACCGATCCTCGACATCAGCGATGTCATTTACAAAATAGCCTCCAACACCCTACTCAGCAAACCGGATGCAGTCTATCACAGTGCCATCTGTTTTGTCATCAAAGCCCCATATACCACCCACCACTGCGACGTGTATGCTCTCGTTGGCTGGCCCTCGCTACATATTCGTTGCCAGACCCACTGGCTCCAGGTCATCAATACGTCTTTGCTAGGTAAAGCTCTGCCTTATCTCAGCTCACTGGTCACCATAACACCCAACCGTAGCACATGCTCCAGCAGGTATATCTCACTGGTCATCCCCAAAGCCAACACCTCCTTTGGCCGCCTTTCCTTTCAGTTCTCTGCTGCCAACGACTGGAATGAATTGCAAAAATCGCTGAAGCTGGAGACTTATATCTCCCTCACTAACTTTAAGTATCAGCTATCTGAGCAGCTTACCGATCACTGCAGCTGTATACAGCCCATCTGTAAATAGCCCATCCAACTACCTACCTCATCCCCATATTGTTTTTATATACTTTTTTTTTGCTCTTTTTCACACCAGCATTTCTACTTGCACATCATCATCTGCACATCTATCACTCCAGTGTTAATTTGCTAAATTGTAATTACTTCGCTACTTTGGCCTATTTATTGTATTTATTTTATTGTGTTATTGACTATTCGTTTGTTTATGTGTAACTCTGTGTTGTTTTTTGTCGCACTGCTTTGCTTTATCTTGGTCAGGTCACAGTTGTAAATGAGAACTTGTTCTCAACTAGCCTACCTGGTTAAATAAAGGTGAAATAAAAAACATAATGACGGTATGTATTAGGTTGTATGGTACCTGTGATGGAGGTATAGTAGGAGTAAAGCCTTTGCTGCTTCCATCATGTCGTCGTCCTGCTCTCCAAACACCAAGGACACCCAGCAGCAGGAGTGAGATCCCTGCTTCAGCTGGACCCCACGCTGCCTCAGGAACAGCAGCAACGCACTTAAATAGCCATGGATGCCTATGGTATTACATACACCTGTGGGACCAGAGACAAGTGAATGGTCAGAGTGGGTAGAAGTTGCCTCTACCCACTGATTCCAGATCAGATATTTTCACAGCCATAATGGTTAAGGTTTGGATCTGGGTAGGGTAATCTGATTCTAGACCTGAGGTTAGGGGACCTGATGAACTTTTGCCTTGAAAGAGACAATACTTATAGTGAAATACTGTTCTTGTGTGTTATGTGTTGGGAAACATTGCCCCCTATTGCATACATCTGTCTGAATTATCGTTCCTGTCATCATGATGTTTTTCTCCTTCTGATTATTTGAGCTTTAGAAACTAGTCATGTTAAAGTTGGACTCAGTGATATGACAGATGCAGAAAGTAAACAGCATAGTGGGTCAATTCCTGCAACAACTTCCACGAGGCTCAACATCGCTGTTTTGGTACCGTGGCTACCACGCTCAAACAGAGCAAAGCGAACACATGCACAGATACTGTGAATGACTGTGTGAGAGAGAATTATTGCATGTCTCTCTTCTCAATATCTGCGGTGCTGCTCGTGGCAACATCATTTCGCTGAGTCTACCTTTAAGGTAGAATAAACATTGTGCCTAGCGTAGATATGGTTAATAACATTTACAAATAGTCCTATATTACCTTTCCCACCAGCAGATTGGATTTTGTATTCCAGTGACTTGAGCACAACTAGACTAACAGCCCTCAGCATCACATGATCGAACGCATCACTGCTCCCTCCACACGATTGGCCTGTCCCTCCAAAGAAAATGGCCGCCGATTCCACTGGAACACACTGTAACCAATCAGTGTGCACTGCCAGCAACACATCATCAGCTAGTGTAAGAATGTCACTGGTCATGTGATCATCTCCATGCGTTAGGGAGGACGCCTCGCCAAAACCCATGTCCTCGCCTGCCTTCTGAAGGAGAATCCTCTTTAAAAGCAGAAGCACTTGTTTCTTCACAAAGTAGTGGACATGAGAGTCGACTATCCGCAGTAGCGCCGATGCCTGTACGAGGGAGAGCCTTGAGCTGGTGAAACAGACACTGGTGGTGCTTAGTTTGAACCTGGCTGCAGTGAGCACTTCTAGTAAGTCTAGGAGGTTAGTCAGAGTTGTAGCCCAGTCTGCCGTGTTACTACTGGGGTATGACGCAGAGTTCCCATGGCCCAGACTCTCTACAGGGACAAGCTGGGAGTAAGCAGCAGTGAGAGCTGTGTCGAATGTGGCAAGAAGTTTCTCCACAGTCCCTGAGGGGAAAAGAAAGAGAAGGCCCCACTGTGGCTAAAACCAATGTACATTGTATTGACATGGAAGATGCATAGGTAGGTAGAATACAATTACAATGTCAACACTCATAGCCACACTGTAGTTACACTATTCCAGCCTATGTGGCCTAACTACCACGTAAATACATGGTAAATACATAGGATTTGGCACCAAGTGGAACTTATTTGGAGTCAAATAAAAGACACATGTTGGTACAATTGATGGATGAATTGTGTTTCAATACCAGGTTCATATTCTGATGTTTCTTTTAGAACTGCTTTCAGGACAGTGGTAAGTGACCATGTGGATGCATCCAGTTCGGTGCCAGAGCAAGGGTTCTGGAGCACTTGCAAGCACTTCCATTCCCAAATCTGGTTGACTGTATTCTAGTCAAAAAAAAGAGAGAACTGAATGTAAGAATCTGCTTAAATAAAGCCTGGTAGGCCTGTGTGTGAATAGGATTTTACAGTATCAGGTGACAGATTTGGGTTCTATAATGTGAGACTGTCTGATGCACACAGAACTCCAAGAGTTACTTGACTAGTATTCAATATAACTTACTTGACTATGCAATACAATATAGTCATAAATCACACAAGATATGAGAGCAATCAGAAAACTCACAAAGCAACGCAGCTCAAAAATAACATAGGAGGATACACTCTTTACAGCTAGATGAGACAGCAACCTGTCCTTGCAGCAGGCAAGGTGAACCTGTGGGAGGTGGAAACAAAAATGTTATTACTATAAACAAACCCAAAGGACAATACAAATATATTTTCCAATTATATGCAGGAAACCAAACTCACAAGTTTGGACATAAAATCCATATGCTGGAATAATACTGTAGAAACATCTTTGAAGTAAAGGCTGGTTTCTTGAGACAGTTGTTGAGATGTCAGCTTGGAGCTTATTTTCTCCACCAGAGTCAACACAAGACAAGCCAGTTCAGTTCCATTTGGGTTTGGAGAATATTTGGAGGACGTTAGGAGATCTCTGGACTGGTCCTGATGCTGAGAATGATAACCATCACTGGCATCAAGAGTCAGTTCACATACACATGTGAACATGGAGGATGCCAACTCATGGCTACTCATTTTGCTGGGTGATGTTCTCGACAATAAACTTCTGTAAGCATCATTTAGGACATGAAATTGTTCATTCATGTTGACACCGCGTTTGGGTTTTCAATGATCACGGGGGTCTTGGCAGTGGTCAATCTGAAAAAAGAAAAAGTAGCACAGAGTTTTTCGGATTTTGATTAGATTTCTGCCACGCGAACCACATTCTAAACTTTACTAAGCGTGCATAAAATAATTGCAAGGATGGTATTATACATGTTTTCTGTACACTTTTGTATAGCGCAACACTGAATATTAAAATGATATCCCGCCGCAATTAATTTATCTTTTGAAAAATAAGCATTCTTCGACTTTGCGCCGACCATCTCGAAACAATAATTGTTAACATCTCTTCCTGTTTGGTTTGCGTTGCATGCTGTGACTTGTAGTGCGATGTATAATGTACAGTTAAAACACTTTAAATGTTGTCGTACATCCTAACGTTTCTGGACCGAAAATGACCAATTTAGTCTATATTGTATTTAAAATATAAATTTGTAATTTTCTTTTTTAAAGTATTATCTTAATTTTAGGTTCTGGCTGTGTTGTGTACAGACAGTGCACCACGTGACTGAACACGGAAGTATAGCGTGCGATAACATTTAGTAGAAAATTGGGAAGGAGTTCACTCATTCTATTGTGTTAACAATGAGAAGAATTATAGCCATAGAAACCGTTGGCCTACTTTGTTAGAAATCGAGCTAAACAGACTGAAGTTCATAAAGTTTTGCAGAAGGATGCTGATTTGACAGCTCAAATTCCTCGCTCCTTGTGCCTGATTGGCTAAAACAAGCCCGTTGAAATTGGGGGTTCGCATCGGTGGAGAATGGCTAGCAAGCCTGCTAGCTTCTTATTTTAAGTAAGAATAATGCATTAATTCATCAAAGCTAGCTAACACCTACCTTGTGTAGTTGAAGTATGGTTGCCTTCTCGAGTCGTGCACATGTTCACGTAGCTATTAAATTGTTACAAATGTTTTAAAACTCTGAAATCCAATGCATTCCTAGTAGCTTGAAAAACTGGGTAACGATTTAGGCTAATTGCTAACCAGCAGTAGTTGATCGATTAATTTATTCCTTAAAAGGGAATTGTGTGTATATATAGCAATATATCAGCGCAGTGTACCGTAGTATCATGCCGTAGTTTGTGGGCATGTAGATATATAATTAAAATAAGTCAGAATGGAGTGGAACAAGTTGGGGTCGCAGTACTAGCTAGCTAACGTTAGCTAACTAGCTAAAATTCCATTGTTTGAGTACATAGTTAGCTAACTATTAGCTGGCCAATGGCTACTTGAATAACTAGGTTGCTGTGGATTATCTTTAATTAAACTTTGTCTGAAATGCATTGTCTAGTCTAGCTTTAAAGAACACCGCTATAGCTACAACATTGCCCTAATTTGGAAGACGAAAGGCAGCAGCCGACCTTCCAAAACAGGTAGCAATCTAACTGTTAGCAAGTAAGCTAGCTAACCACTACTAGTTAGCTTTTGTTTGTATCGTATTGTAAGCAATTAGCCTACTAGCTTGCTTGTTTTTACATTCAACGTTATCTAGGTATTTATAGCTATCATACCGCCATCCCATTTGGATAGAAGCTAGCTGCAGGTATAGCTAACATTACATTTATGTGAAATGTTTTAGCTATTCCCATTTCTCAGTTGCTGTCATAATGTTATGATTGTCAATGCAGTATGTTTTTTAATGCCTTCTATTGGGTAATATAAACTGATTAATGTGAATACTCATTAAATTGTCTTTGTTTTTTTTTCAGAGTCTGTGCTAGCCCACAATCCATTTGAGTGGAGTTCTTATCTGTCTGTCTTACTGTTGCGCAAGAGAGACACATGAAAATTGTCTTAACTACATAATCAACCTTGACAAAAGGTGAACATCTATCTGCTGCTGCTCAGTATGGAATACCATAGGGTCCATAAATTATACAAGTGTTATGCGCACCTAGAAGTGGTGCTGCGGTGGTCACCAACCCTGGTTCCTGCCAAGCATCAAATAGCCTACCTGTTTCAACTGATCACCGGAGCTGGTGACCACTGTGGTATAGTGCAGTGGGGACCCCTAGTTGTCTAACAGATTTTCTCTATTCCACCCAAGCACCCCTCAAGCACTTGGTTCGTTGAATGAGATGTGCTAGAACTAGAATGTGCAACGGCTTTTGATCCCAGCGGAACAGTTGGATTTAGAAAACCTGCTAATGTATAGTCAGCTGATTTATACCAATAACACAAATGTATCCATGACGATGTACTGTTATCAAAACGAAGGCCTAGCTATTTTTGACTAATAACCCAAATTAAGTGATGCAGCTTATGTGTTTACTGTCTCAACTCTCCAGACAGAGGACTAGGTGTGGATGACCCCTCCCCTTACGAGATGTAACAGGATGCTGAACCATCACTGTAGAAGGAACCCCGAGCTTCAAGAGGAGCTGCAGATACAGGCAAAGACACTTAATACCAAGACGGTCTACTCTACTGTTAGCATTTCCAACTGGTAAATGACTGCTTATGCTAAAGATGAATGCTAATGCTCTTGGTTTGTACTGTCTTTGCTCCAGGCTGCAGTGGCAGCGGGGGATGTGTACACTGTCAGGAAGATGCTGGAGCAAGGCTACTCTCCGAAGATCCGTGATGCCAACGGGTGGACCCTGCTCCACTTTTCCGCTGCCAAGGGGAAGGAGAGATGTGTCCGGGTCTTCCTGGAGCACGGAGGTGAATACGGGGGTCTGGGGTTTTGGTCCACAGGAGGTTGGGCGCACCTTAATTGGATAGGACGGGCTCCTACTAATGGCTGGAGCGGAGTCAGTGGAATTGTATCATACACATGGTTTCCATGTGTTGGATTCCATTTGCTCCGTTCCAGCCATTATTTATTTTTATGAGCCGTCCTCCCTTTAGCAGCCTCCTGTGCTGTTGTCACACGTTGAATGCAGTGTTCCTGCCTTCATTCTTTTTCCTTGGCAGAGCTCAAAAAGCCCCTGAGGTTATAGTCACGGCTAAATTGAAACCAATGGAGGTGAAGTGTCAGTAGAGATGGGTGGAAAGACTTTTCACAACTGGCCTGGTGACAAGGTCGGTGAAAGGATTTGTCAGAATCCATGTTCCCAAAGAAAAGGAGACTAGCAGAGGAAATGTTTGTCGCACATCAAGGGTCTGCCATATGATGCTACATGCATCCATTCAGTGGCTTTATATCAGTAATCTAATCACATATTTGTTCATAATGATTATCCTTTCACATGTGCTGTTTGAGATATATTTCATATTGGTGCACCATGACAGTGCAACCTGAATCAAACTCCACCTTTGAATTGTTGGTCTATAGATGGCAGTATATAACCATTCTGGAAATGGCAGCTGTTTATCTTCTCCACAGCTTCACTCCCAGGTCATTCTAACATGGTATATAGGCTGTAAGGTGAAGTTGCCCCTAGATGCTGATCTTGGTTCGGTTTGACATTTTCCCCACTAATGGTTAAGGTTAGGACTGGGGAGGGGGAAGCTCATCCTAGATTTGTAGCTAGAGGAAACTGTACCCTATAGCAGTTTAACATTATGCTTCTAGCAGAGTGAAAATCATGTTCATTTTGTGAAATGATGATGGAATAGTGTTGCAGTCATTTATAGTTTTTATTTAACACTATTAAAATGTGTACAGATTTAGATTCCATATCATGTGGATGCAGTGATCATTACATCAAGTCCAGAGGGCGCTGTAGACCAAGTCTCTCAGTAACTGTTTTCTCTGAGCTCATTGGACGAGTCAAGGGTTTATTTTGGATTATGCGCAGAAAAATTGAGGCTGTTGAAATGTATGCATAACCAACAGAGCAAGAGAGTCTTTTGTTACCCTTGACTTAATTGTCTAAAATAATTGAACGATACGCTAAAAAGAATCTCTTTGCTGGTCAGTCAAACAGCCTACCTAATGGATTTATGTTGGATAAGAGGGGAGTCATTTTTAACAAGGCTGTTTGAATGGAAAATTCCCCTCTGGATTTAGCCTAGGCCCTAGCAGACACTGCCGTGGTCATTACCTGCACTCTCGGCCTTGGCTAATTGAAATAGCAGGACTTTAACCCCTGACCCCGCTTTCACACTCTAATGTCTCACTGATGCTAATTGTTCTAATGCTCCAGCATCTGCCTGCCCACTCTTTCCTTTCACACCACAGCAGACTTTAAAGTGGCAATCAGCAGATGAAATAATAACACAGTGGAATCCCCGCTCCTGTTTTGGTAAAAAGCTGAGATGTGGGACTGTTGAACTGTAACCACCCTCGAAATCATAGACCGAGCAATGGATGCAAGGACTGACCGTCCGTCATATCAAAGTATAGTTTAAACAATTTTTTTAGGCTGTGTAGCGATTGTTTACATTTACCTTGTTTACAAACATTGGAGTAAAACAAGCTTATATTATTGGTTCTGATGAGGTATGATAGTTGAAATGCGCTCATGAGGCATAAGTTATATTCTTCAAAAATCAATGGAAACATATAATTAATTTAAGTTCAGAAATGGATGTAGTATTTGCAGATTGTCCCTTTAATGTTTTACGCAGCTGTCACTCAATAATCCATCCTCTTGTTTCTCCTCTCTCTCTCTCTCTCTCTCTCACACACATTGTTATTTGTTAGTGTTTTAACTGAATGTGCCATTTTCTGTTGTAATAAAGAGCCTGTAGAAGACAGTTCCCCTCACCCCCCCCCTTGTCCCCTGTCTATCTCCCCCGCAGCTGACCCCACAGTAAAGGACTTCATCGGCGGCTTCACGGCGCTCCACTATGCCGCCATGCACGGCCGTGCGCGCATCGCCCGCCTCATGCTGGAGTCGGACTTCCGCAGCGACATCATCAATGCCAAGAGCAACGATGGCTGGACGCCACTGCATGTGGCTGCCCACTATGGCCGCGACTCTTTCGTGCGGCTCCTCCTTGAGTTCCGCGCCGAGGTGGATCCCCTCAGCGACAAGGGCACCACGCCCCTCCAACTCGCTATCATCCGTGAGCGCTCCAGCTGCGTGAGAATCCTGCTGGACCACAGCGCCAACATCGACATTCAAAATGGCTTCCTGCTGCGCTACGCCGTCATCAAGGGGAATCATTCCTACTGTCGTATGTTCCTGCAGCGGGGTGCGGACACTAACCTGGGTCGCCTCGAGGACGGGCAGACCCCGTTGCACCTATCGGCACTAAGAGACGACGTGCTGTGTGCTCAGATGCTTTACAAGTACGGCGCCGACACCAACACAAGGAACTACGAGGGCCAGACTCCCGTGGCGGTGTCGTCGAGCATGTCTGGCATCAGCCGGCCCTGCCTGGACTTCCTACAGGAGGTCACCAGTAAGTCTTGGGAGGGGCACCGTCTGGGGACACTGGGCTGTTAGTAGTACTAGTAACGTATCGCTAGTGGATATAAACACTGCTTTTAATATAATGTCATGGCTTGACTGGGACTCAGCGTTTCCCCTAGACTGCTTTATCAGACAGGCAGAACGATGACGCCCTAAAATGAACATCCGAAGATGAGTTAAATATAATTGCCAATGTATCAATACAACTTAACATATTCGTTGTCAAAAACATTTGTGCACATCAGACCAGTAAAGTAAATGAGGGCTTTCTATGAACCTGAACAGAAACATGAAGTCAAAACAGGACCGGGCGATGGAAACGCTTCAAGTCTGTTTCAGGAAGTGTTGGAGCGAGATTGTAAGTTGAGAGGAGAAAAAGAACCTCCAGAAACATAGGGACAGGGAGCGTTGTCATGGTTTTATAATGACCAGTCTTCTGTTGGGGGTGTGGCACGATGTTACCTGAAGCAGAAATCATTTTGGAGAGGCACAATGCCCTGCTGCATTCCTCTGTGTTTCTCACTGAACTTTGATATGGAGATATCAAAGAGCTCTGGGCTGCTCCCAAATGGCACCCTATACTGTATATTCCCCATAGGGCTCTGGTCAAAAGTAGTGCACTATGTAGCGAATGGGGTGGCCATTTGGGACGAAGACCTGCTGTGCTATTTCAGACTGACAGCCATGTGAAGTCAGACCCCTCTATTCATTCAGACCATAGCAAATGATCAGGCAGATCACATATCCCCCCTTATTGATTACACTGACTACCTCAGTGGATGAACCCATCTGCTGCGGCTAGCAGGGCCTTGTTGAAGGATGAATGGCACCCAGCTCTTATGAAGCTCATTGTATATTATGCCATAGATGTGTGGTGTTTCCCGTAGGTTGTTTCTCAGGTGGGTTGGTTGGGGAGCAGAGCGTCGGCCCCCTAGCTACATCCAGTGCTGTCGCTGCCAACACTGACATCTCAACTAGATAGATGTAGAGAGATTAAATGGAAACCAGAATGTCTTTTTAAAAGTTGAAATACAACCAAACATTATTTCACACTTACCTTGGCTGAAGTTGGTTCACCAACACTGATATTTCACCTGTAGTCTATAAATGATTGTCTTGAAGCCTTTGGTTGTAAAGGAGAAGTGTGACTCATCTTCCATATGCTTTGTCTTTATTTAGACAATGTGGATGAAGGGGTAGCCTATAGTTGAAGAGTGGAGAAAGCACTACCACTGTGCCGCGCTGTCGCACCGGTTTGAGATTTTAGTTCAGTTTCACCTGGAGAAAGGAAAGGACCGCTTAGTTCTGGAGACTGCAGACACACAGAGAGGACAGTATGGTTGTGGTGACAGGGAGAGACGAGGACAGTATGGTTGTGGTGACGGAGAGAGACGAGGACAGTATGGTTGTGGTGACGGACGAGGACAGTGTGGTTGTGGTGACGGACGAGGACAGTGTGGTTGTGGTGACGGACGAGGACAGTGTGGTTGTGGTGCCAGGGAGAGAGGCCATCCAGCTGGGTTGGATCCTGCCCTTGTGTGAGGGCAGGATCTCTAGCCCCATTAGACTGAGAACACTCCAGAGCTAGCTTCCTGGATGCTAATAGATTCCTAAACATTTTTAAACTGCCAATGAGAGGGTGTTTGGCCTTGACCTGCCTGATAATTTGGGAAACATGTTTTGAAAGGCTCATTATTGTCCCATTTGAAGTGTGGAATAATCTAAAGTCACAGTGAGAGGGAGCTTACTGACCAGCTGCTTGTTTCAGTTTGAGTCAAACGTCATGAATCAAAGTGAAAGGAGCAAATTGGCACTAGACATGCTTGTCTGACTCACCCTGGCTCTCCTGTAACCGCGGGACGTCCAGTCTTCTGCTCACCTTGTACATCCTCAGTCTTTTGTGCAAGATTAGTTATCAACTTAACTTCAACCGTTATTTCTGTTCTTACTGTCCTGTTGTGGAAAAGGGCGATCTGCTTTGATCTCTTTAACAGATGTGTTGTATCTTTTCAGGACAACCCAGGACTTTGCAGGACATGTGTCGGATAAACATCCGGCATCACATAGGCCTCCAGAGCTTGACGTTTCTGGAGGACCTGCCCATTGCCAAGGTCATGAAAGACTACCTAAAACACAAGTTTGACAATGTGTGATGACAAGAGTTTTGTTTTTTATATACCACACGAACCAGGCAGACGGAGAACGTCGTTCTCTCCTTTCATCAGACTATGCAAGCATTGTGCTACCTTCCGTTGTCTGAAGCCTGGAGGAGGTGCAGGACCAGGTTTTTGTACAACCTCCAGAGGTCACTTTGTAACCTCAGTTAAACACGTAGCCGGATGGAGACGGAGTATCTTTCTCTCTCGACCGTGTTTCGATCCGCGTTAGCAGCATTACGTCTTTGGATGGACGACTGAATTGGATGGATGGGAACAGGTGGCAATGTTTCAAGTAGGGCTTTGTTTCAATCATGATGAATGGTTGATGAAGGGGTGCAGTCCTACTTCCTGTTGTGGAATAAAGCTTGTTTTGATAGAAATGAGATGACCGGCGTTTCGCTGCTGTCTTGTTACCCATAATGTATGTCACATGTCAGATTTCAGTCCACATCAAGCCAATGATTGTTTTTGTGGAGATGAAGTGTTCCGATTAGTTTTCATGAAGACGCCAACATTTCTTTGCTGTGGTAAATCTGGGCAAGTTGAGCACGGAGAGAGAAAGGTTTGTCAGACTGACTTTCTTTTTTTTGTGTGTAAAACTTGTTGCAGAATGGGTCAATCTTGTGATACAGCATTTGAAATAATCAGGTTATCAAAACCTCTTAATTATTCAAGTATTACAAAAGCTCAGTGTTGAGTTAACTCAAGCTTGAGTTGGCTAAAGTAGAGCTGTTTTGACCTGATTGATTGAAGGATTCACAAGTAAGTGATACTGAGGAGGGTTTTCAGTAGAGGGAAGGCCTGAGTTTCCCACATTTCCAGTAGGTGTTCACAAGATGAGTCATCCAGCACGGCTCGGTGAAGTCTGTCTGCAATGGTTACCATGTACAGACATAAACATCGTTTTAAAAAAACTATGTAAATAATTGTCATATGTACAGCAGATATTTTTCTAGAATTATTTAAGCGACGATCTCTTGTATTCTTAATGTATTTGGAGTTTGTTGGATGGTATTGTGTGCTGTTGATGTGACCCATGTGTTGGTTTTCTATGTGTATGCGTGTCTTTTAAGAGTTTTAGAAGATACGCACGTGTATTTTTGAAACAAAATATTTAGTTAAAATAATTTTTACTTTGTGGGAGATGGAACGGGTATTGGGTTAAGAATAAAATAAGTGAATTTGTGTTTAAATGTCAATGGCCCTGTTTTTAAATCATATTTGTTCACATTTGTGTTAAGATTTTTTCCCCATCACTTTGATTGTCACTGATATTAATGAATGGTGTTTCCATAGATTTTTGCATGATTTCAAAGACAGTATTTGCATAGTTTTTTGGCCAACATTTCAAAGTGATGTCTGCGTTGTAATTCTGAACAGACATAAAGAGGTGGTAGAGGTCTTCCTCTTGCTGATGCAATGTTTTGTTTAATTTGCATCTGGCCTGTGGTCAAACGGCAGTACTCTGCTCCCTACCTTAGATTTGATTTGGATTTGAATTATAAGCGCAGACTTTTCTAATTGACTTTGAATACTTTTCGACAGCACATTATGCTGTTGCAGAGACTTTAAAACAGGGGTCGGCAACAGGGCCGCGAGCCCTCAGGATTTTCCTTTTGGGTCAAAAAAGACAAAATCAACTGGAATTCAGCTAAAAACTAATTTAATTTAGGAAATCAGTTAAAGTATTTCCATAAATAAATGATCGTGTCTCAAGGTATGAAATTGTACTTGAAAATAACGATATCTTTGAGTTGCCTACCCCTACCTTAACCAACTGGTAGAAATGTTGGAATGCAGGTTGATCCTCCATCCTTAGTTAATGAAAGGAGTTTGTTTTTATTTATATATCTATATAATGTGTGTGTGTGTGTGTGTGTGTGTGTGTGTAGTACCAGTCAAAAGTTTGGACACACCTACTCATTCCAGGTCTGTGGGGCGACGCACAATTGGCCTAGCGTCGTCCGTCCGGGTTAGGGAGGGTTTGGCCGGTAGGGATATCCTTGTCTCACCGCGACTCCTGTGGCGGGCCGGGCACAGTGCGCGCTAACCAAGGTTGTCAGGTGCAAGGTGTTTCCTCCGACACATTGGTGTGGCTGACTTCCAGGTTGGATGCGCGCTGTGTTAAGAAGCAGTGTGGCTTGGTTGGGTTGTGTATCGGAAGACGCATGACTTTCAACCTTCGTCTCTCCCGAGCCCGTACGGGAGTTGTAGCGATGAGACAAGATAGTAGCTACTAAACAATTAGACACCACGAAACTGGGGAGAAAAAAGGGTAAAATGCATACCAGCTCTGCACACTTGGCATTCTCTCAGCCAGATTCATGGAATACATTTCAACAAGGCATTGCACTTTGCATTCTCTCAGCCAGATTCATGGAATACATTTCAACAAGGCATTGCACTTTGCATTCTCTCAGCCAGATTCATGGAATACATTTCAACAAGGCATTGCACTTTGCATTCTCTCAGCCAGATTCATGGAATACATTTCAACAAGGCATTGCACTTTGCATTCTCTCAGCCAGATTCATGGAATACATTTCAACAAGGCATTGCCTTGTTAATTTGTGGAATTTCTTCCCTTCATGTGTTTGAGCCAATCAGTTGTGTTGTGACAAGGTAGGGTTGGTATACAGAAGGTTTCTTCAAGTGCAGTTGCAAAAACTATCAAGCGCTATGATGAAACTGGCTCTCATGAGGACCGCCACAGGAAAGGAAGACCCAGAGTTACCTCTGCTGCAGAGGATAAGTTCTTTAGAGTTACGTGGAGGTGCTTTGCTGGTGATTTATTTAGAATTCAAGGCACACTTAATCAGAATGGCTACCACAGCATTCAGCAGCGATACGCCATCCTATATGTGTTGCGCTTAGTGGAACTCCTTCAAGACTGTTGGAAAAGCATTCCAGGTGAAGCTGGTTGAGAGAATGCCAAGCGTGTGCAAAGCTGTCATCAAGGCAAAGGGTGGCTACTTTGAAGAATCTCAAATATAAAATATATTTTGATTTAACACTTATTCCACAATGTAGAAAATAGTAAAATAAACTCTTGAATGAGTAGGTGTGTCTAAACGTTTGATTGGTACTGTATGTATGTGTGTATGTATATATATAACACCGCTTGCTATTGATCAGCATCATAGATATGGACAAGTGTTTTTCTAACCATCTGCCTGACAAGGAAAAACCATGGGCTGGGGTGTATTCATTATGCCGATTCTGTTGCAAAAAGGAACAATACGGGGAGGGACCAAGCTGAATTTGTCCAATAGAAACTCTGGTTTTCACTGTTTGGACTAATGACTACACCCCTGATATTTTAGCCCATAACTAGCGCCCCAAGGTTTTCCTGGCCAAGTCATGTAGTCAGGAAAAACTCTTGGGCCAAATCACAGAATTTAAGCTGACAGGTAGACTAATTCTAGAATTAGTTTTTAGTTCTGTCACTAGTTGTTCCTCCCACAACCACACTTCAGTTGCATTTCCTGTGGTTTAATGTCCTCTGTCTGATTTTGGATAAAAAAAACATTTTGTATGACAGACAGTTTATATACAGTGAGCAGAGAGAGAGATTGTTGTATGTGATTCACAGCATATCCTGGGTCTTGTTCATTAGGGCATGCAATGGAAAGTTTTTTAATATGATTTCTGACAGAAACCAAAAATGTGTGTTTCTTATTGGACAAGTCCAAGTAGTCCATCCCTGTTTGAGTCCATTTTCTTCAGTTTGGTACGTAATGAACACCACCCTGCATTGTGTGCCTCCACAAGCCTCGGGGGGGGGGGGGGGGGCAATAGACTCTGGGTCTTTACAGTCAGGGAACAGTTCCTACATGTCTTATGTTGTGTTGGGAGTAGGGTGTAGTTGTCACTGATCATGGGTCAGTTTTACATTTCGCCCAGTATTGGTTACGGTTAGGATTTGAAGAGCTGATCCTAGATCTGTACTTAGGGGAAACATCACCCCAAAGCAATATGTTGCAGGGCTAGGAGTTTTACCTGGACAATGGGATCTGACCAGGAAGATACCCAAGGCTCCTGAGTTTTTCCCAGCCAGGTTACATGGTTTATGGCCCTCAAACTCAACTCTGGACCTGGAAGCCAGTTCTACTGCTTTTTATTTCATTGTTCCCCTCTAATCATGGACTGATTTAGACCTGGGACACCAGGTGGGTGATTCCCCTCTAATCATGGACTGATTTAGACCTGGGACACCAGGTGGGTGATTCCCCTCTAATCATGGACTGATTTAGACCTGGGACACCAGGTGGGTGATTCCCCTCTAATCATGGACTGATTTAGACCTGGGACACCAGGTGGGTGATTCCCCTCTAATCATGGACTGATTTAGACCTGGGACACCAGGTGGGTGATTCCCCTCTAATCATGGACTGATTTAGACCTGGGACACCAGGTGGGTGATTCCCCTCTAATCATGGACTGATTTAGACCTGGGACACCAGGTGGGTGATTCCCCTCTAATCATGGACTGATTTAGACCTGGGACACCAGGTGGGTGATTCCCCTCTAATCATGGACTGATTTAGACCTGGGACACCAGGTGGGTGATTCCCCTCTAATCATGGACTGATTTAGACCTGGGACACCAGGTGGGTGATTCCCCTCTAATCATGGACTGATTTAGACCTGGGACACCAGGTGGGTGATTCCCCTCTAATCATGGACTGACTTAGACCTGGGACACCAGGTGGGGGATTCCCCTCTAATCATGGACTGATTTAGACCAGGTGGGTGCAATGAAGTATCAGGTAGAACAGAAAACCAGCAGGCTCTTGACATCGTAGGGTCAGAGTTGAATACCCTGGTCTATGGGATCTGACCAGGAAGATACCTAAAGCCCCCCCCGAGTTCTTCCCGGTCAGGAGAAACTACTGGTCCCTCCTATGTAGCTCTCTAATGGATATGTCTTCCACAACATCAACTACTGAATGTACATAATATGCAGATTTGTAAATGTAAAAATGTGTGAATAAACAAACGTCATAATATTCTAGTGGTTGTGTTGTCTCTGAAATGGGAGAGAGCCAGCTGATAGTACATTCATTTATAGACGGGTTTTGTAAATGTGAAATATCATTGATGATACTGTTTTTTTTGGGGGGGGGGGGGGCTATTTTAAGATGCCAGAAATGCACATTAATGCTACATGAAATCCTTGACTTTCTGTGTCTTGGAGATGTTTTGTTTTTATGTGCATTTGTATATAGAAGCATCTTTTGTCATTTTGACTATAGAATATGGCTCTACAGTGCAGCTTGTCAAGCTGTTTTCAACATGAAACATCAATGGAGAACAGAATTGCAGACGGGCATTTAGTAGATGGCAGAAGTGGTAATGTCTACTCAATCATGTATTTGTTGCTGTATCATGACCACCATCTCTTCCTGACTGTTTCCAGGCTGTAAGAGGAAGACATTGTGTCCTGTCTGTCATGTCTAAGCCTGTTTCAGGTGAGGATTTCCTACTGCTTCATTTCAGATTGTGTGTGTGTGTGTGCGCGTGTGTGTGCGTGTGTGTGTGCACACGCAAGAGGGGAGATTTATAATATCATCCCTTTCTATTTGACCACACATTCAAAGAAACAAGCAGATTATCAGAAACAACTCAATTCTAATAGCTGCATATATATTTCTAAGAGGGAACACCTGGAATTACACATCTTGGCATTATGTCAGCACTCTTTCCTGAGACATGAATCACTTACTTTATGACGGGTGTTTTTCGCCCTTCATAACCCCATTCCCTTGTTCTCCTTTTCTCCCAGAATGCTGTCTTAAATAAAGTGGTTTCTACTTTGGTCCCGCTGTCCTCGCGTCAGGACGCAGGCCAACATTGACTGGCGCGGGTGGCCTAATAGCATTTGTGATATATTTATGTCTAACTTTACCAAACATGGAGTACTATCGTTGATCAGATCACAGGTAGCATTACAGGATAACACAATGCCATCCCTCTTTAGCCAAGCAGGCCCACAGACAACAGGAACAATGCTGCCTTTGTAAGGAAACCTATACGGTCTGCAGGAAAACCTAGTGTCCTTGTCATGTCTACAAAATACTAATCCCTCTTTCCACTCCTCTGCTATCTCATGTCCTTTCTTCTTCCTGTTCTCTCTCCCTCCTCACCTCTTTCCTCTCTCTTCATTCTCTCTCCCTCCTCACCTCTTTCCTCTCTCTTCCCTCCCTCTCTCTCCCTCCTCACCTCTTTGCTCTCTCATTCCTCTCTCTCCCTCCTCACCTCTGCTCTTTCCCTCCCTCCCTCCCTCCCTCACCTCTCTTCTCTCTCCCTCCTCACCTCTTCCCTCTCTCTCCCTCCTCACCTCTTTCCTCCCTCCTTTCCTCTCTCTCCCTCCTCACATCTTTCCTCCTCTCTTCTCCTCTCAGGTAGGGTAACTCAGACTGTTCTTTACGCTCTTTGCTCCCTCTCTACCTCTGTGGAAAAGGAAAAACCCAGGAGATAAACACGAGTCTTTCTCCATGAGGCACTCTGCAAAACAGACTCACCGACAGATTTGTAGAAGTTCTATTGTCCTATCTTAGATAACAGATATTCAGAGCTGCTGCTAAAATCACTGTCCTCTGCAGCTCCAACACAGTCCTGTGTCCAGACCATTTCAGGACAAGTGTGCTAAGATGACCGTATGGGTTATCTCTTTACTGGAATACGTTATTACTTCCCACAAGCTTGACTCAATTCAGTGCCTTGCTTAGAGGATGAGACGTATGGACCATTCATTCACTAACATGCTCTGCTACTCTACAACAACAAATAAAAGAGTCAATTCAATGCAGAATTGACTGACTGTCTGACACAGAGATCTTTATTTTTTGCCATTAATCTTCTCAAGTAGGTATTTACAGCTATGAAAGAAAGCAAATACCATTACTGATTTCTCAATATCCCAAGTTGAACTGCAATTACGTGCTTCATCTCTGGTCTCCTAAGCCACTCCGATGTCTTGAATTCATTTCATCCGAGCATTTCTTTCCCTTGATTTCACCCTTTATTTTGTCTGTTACTTAATGTGATTACAAGCTTTAGGAGAAATCCAATATGTGATTTAGAAACAGGCCCCATTTACGTCCTGGAAGGGTGCCGACACGCCAGAGAGAGGAGGAGGAAGAGAATACAGTATGTTTATTGTGCCGCATGTTAGATCCTGGGAATAACACCCTTTTGGTTCAGCTTCCATTTTGGCCAGAACTGACAGCCGAATTCCTCTGAAATTTGATCCAATGGACATTTATTTATCAATATATAATAACAAAGCAGAGATCAGTTAACAAAGATGTTTGAGCAGAAGTGTAGCAGGGAGTCATAGGCTGACAGTTGTACACAGAAAAACCAGAAGTGTCTATATTGTCCTGTTGCTGCTTAGCTTTTCAACCCTTTAGTTTCTTTAACAATGTAAATACATTGTAAATAAGAATTTGTTGTTAAATAAAATCCATAAGTAAAAGGTGTTGAAGCTGACATCTGTGAAACAGCACCACTCCTCACACAGCACGTTCCTTTGTGGTTTTGTTCTGATGTTGAAACTTAGAGTAGCATCCAGCACCATGCATGTTTGTTATTGCAGTATATACGGATGTGGCAGTTTCACCGTACATATCCCATCCAGCTTTAAGTAACGTTTTGCAAAATCAACATATAGAGTTGATTATCTTTTAACACTGTAGGGTGTAAACTTCAATTAGTAGTAAGCCTAGATGCAATTGTAGTTTATGTAGAAAAGGTTGTAGTAGTCCTAGTCGTGTATAGTCTAATCTGTAACCTACAGTATTATAGTAGTTGGTGGTGGTGAAAACCACCATCCTCTCTTTCCCTTAGTTAGCGTCGACACTTTGTCCCTTTCAGCTGTGTAGAAAGGAAGTCATTACGCAGTCAGCACACTTACTCAGTGTATCTTATCTGTTTTTAACTTGTTAAATCCTCTTAACAGAACGACAGGAGAATGCCTAGTTCAGGGCCTACGTGCTGTGGAGTCGGTCTCGATGAATGAAACGCACACTCGTATTCCAGGAAATGAGACAGCATTCCGCAGAGGTGCAGGATTGGCCCTTTTCCATATTGGTCGTTCTCAAGGGACTCTTTATCTTATTGCCTCAATCCAGGAGACATCAGAGTATCAACTGGGTCAGTGATGTGACATCGGGCCGCCCCGCGCTGCTCTGTCGCAAGTTCGCAAAAACAAAGAGTCCCTTCTTGACGGCCACTGTTCCTCTGTTACGGTAAGCAGCTGTTAGGGGCTACATTTTTTCTCAAGTCTTCATTTGGTCGGTGAAAGCTCCCGGCTTGACAGACAGATGCACAGGTTACTGGGGCAGAACGGAGGAGCGAGAGAGGCCAGGGAAGGAATGCCCTCCTGCTGGGACATTCTCACATGAGAGCCTTGACACTGCCCAACCCTGTCCCAGTCCAACCCAGGCCTGCTCAGGTTCAGGTTCAGCTTGACCTAATCCTAGAACCAGACCCGGACATTCATGTTCATAGACAGGAGTTGTTTTAATTTGCATTGACCTCTATCCAGGTATTTTTTTATTTACAATCTTCCGTCTTGAGAATGAACCATAGTTGTTAATGGGTGTAGTTCAGTGGTCTGTAAAGGTGCAGCAAACCAGGAGGTGGAGTCGGCTCTGGATAACATGCAGTAGCATAACAAATAGTGTACAAATGTCTTCCCTTTAGAAGAACAATGCTAAGCGTTTCACTGAAAGTAGATAATACAAGTAGTATCACTTGTTAATACACATTTAAAATAATCGTCTGAAGAAGAGTGGTGGGAGGGGGAGGTTTAAACCATTAACATCTACCCCTCAGTAGTCTACAGGTGCACCTCCAGCAGCCAGAGAACCATAAGGCTGAGTGGCCTGTCATTAACAGGGGGAGACAGACCTCCCGTCCTGGGCACACAGATGTGTGATTCCAACTGGCACTGGGCCCCCGGTGATACGATGTTAACGGTCGCTGTGTAATGAGAAGGTCAACTGCTCGCACTAAAATAATTAACTGTAAACAGCTTAAGTCAATTAAGAAAATAGCTGAGTGCTTTCAATTGAATAACACTTTTGTTCCAGAGGGGATTCCTTTGTTTTGGTGGCTTATTATGGAGTCATTTTCCCCCTCCTTTATTCTTCCATTTTTCTCGATCTCTCTTTCAATTTTTTTCCATCATAGTGGACCAATCATAACCTTGATACATGAAGTCCTCTGAAGGAGAATTCAGCTGTTGACATCAACAGTCAGTGCATTCAGAAAGTATTCAGACCTCTTCCCTTTTTCCACATTTTATGTTACAGCCTTATTCTAAAATGTAGTAAATAAAATAAATCTAAATCAATCTACACACAATACCCCACAATGACATGGGGGGGGGGGGGGGCACTGAACTAACACAAAAACAACCCTTTAATACAGTTGAGGGTTTGCTTAATTATCTCGACCACAATCCAACCCCGTTTAACTCCTGCCTCTTGACCGCAGGAACCAGTTTCTCCACCTAATGGAACAAAAACAACTGTTTTCCTGTGAGAGGGGAAGTAAATAGAGGGGACACAACAGAGGTAGAAGTAGTGGCATACGCTGAGACTTGTCCCGGCTTCCTCTGGGCACAAATGGCCCTGTTCAATCAAGGATCATTTGCTGTGTGCGATGTAACAATGCTTTGTGCATGTGTTTCAAATCAAGTGTTTCCACTGGCATTCCTGTCTTCGTCTCTTGACCTCCTCTCCACGAGAACTCTCCCCTTCTCCTTTTCTATCCCTCTCTGAGTAATAGAATGTGATTTCCCCAATTCCTATTGAAGAGAAAACCTGACGGGTTCTTTTTTAGCTCTCCTCTGAGTTTCCCATGCTGGGCCAAGTGCTTTTATTCATGCTTTCTCCTACTTTTAGATGACATCTATTTGCAAGCCCCTACATTCCTACACAGAAAAATACATGTGCTTGATTATTCCCCTGTCCGCACAAGTGTGTTTTGTTTTGACTCGCCAAGCGGGCCCTGACTAAATACCCAGTGACATTAAAATGAGGTAGAGGTAGAGGGGGAGAGAGACAGGTAGAGGGGGAGAGAGACAGGTAGAGGGGGAGAGAGACAGGTAGAGGGGGAGAGAGGGAGGGAGAGAGGTAGAGGGGGAGAGAGGGAGGTAGAGGGGGAGAGAGACAGGTAGAGGGGGAGAGAGAGAGGTAGAGGGAGAGAGGTAGAGGGGGAGAGAGACAGGTAGAGGGGGAGAGAGGGAGGGAGAGAGGTAGAGGGGGAGAGAGACAGGTAGAGGGGGAGAGAGGGAAAGAAAGATAGGGGGAAGAGAGATACAATCCAGAACAAAAAGAGGGAGAGAGAGAGTAAGAGCGAGAGATGGAGAGAGTTAAGCAAGAGAAAGCGCAAAAGAAAGAGAGAAAGAGGGAGGGAGAAAGAGAGGGAGGGAAGGAAGGAGAGTTGGATGGCTGTCAGCTGAGTCCTGGGAGCTGTATGACCGGTCAGACAGACCACACTACGAGCAATTATCCAGGACACTCACTCATGCAAGCAGAACGCTTCTTGCTGCACAGCCGGGCAAGGAGAACAGGCCGGCCATACTTGATGCTGAACCAGCCCCTGAGATAGCCCTGGTTTGGGGTTTCCACAATCCACACAAAAGGGCGTATTGATTCCGGATGCATATGGAAAAAACCCAGTGTTTTCTTGATGGAACAGAGTGTTTCTAGTAGCCTCTGAGATATACCAACATGGAAGGGGAGAGAAGTTAATATGGTGCTCTGGGATTTTGAAGTGTGGCTACGCTATTAAGGCATAGTGTTTCCCAGCAGTAATTGACACCCGTGAGTGTGAGTTGTGTGTGTGTGCGCGTGTGTGTGTCTTCCTAAAACAGTTCCACATTAAATAAGTGTAGGCCGTCATTGTAAATAACAATTTGTTCTTAACTGACTTGCCTAGTTAAATAAAGGTTAAATAAAAAAATTATGAAAAAAATATAAATGATTATTCACTATTAAACCCTGGTATGACTTGGTATTTGAGTACTCCGACAGAGGTAGAACATCTAAAAGGTTAACTCTCTTGTTTTTCACAGAGGACATTTCCTTCCCCTCGGGACGTGGCCCATAAGTGAATATTGTGTTTGCTGTACCAGCTCTTTCTACTTGATCTTCATCTCATTTTACACTGCAAAGCTCTGTGCTTTGATCTGCTGAGTTGTCACAGGCAATGTTTGCAGCCCAAAGGGCACCCTATTCCCTAGATAGTGGGCCCTGGATCAAAGTAGTGCACTATATATGGAATAGGATGCCATTGGGGATGCAGACAATGCCTGTTGTTTTATTTATCAGGTTGTCTTGCTCTTTACACAGCTGTTGGTTTGATAGCTAGCTGTATATTAAATCGAGTCATGCTTTATTCAGGATGGAGATACACCAAAGTGTAAATCATTTGTAGGCAATTGTGTTTAAAGACCCGGGTTGTAAAGACAAAGTCTGGCAGACATTTAGCCTGTTGGTGCCATCTGATTCCACTGTGTGAACGCAGCCTGTCTTGACATGAGGATCTTTTTGTTTTAATTAGTGGCTGCTTATTATGGTCTTGGTGCTGTACTGGTTCTGAAGTATTTATTGGGTATTTACTTACAACAATACCTACATTTGTTTTCCACAGTGTCAGCAACTATAGTACTCACTGTTCCCGTGTCATTGTAATCCAATCATCCACTTGAGGTGTGTGGTTGACTGAATTATATTCATAGTTATAGTTCGCATTTATGGTTTATAAATGAAGAACCAAGAGGCAGGTTCTTGACACGCACAATAGAAGCTGTCACGTAAAATACATTAAGAGTATCTCTCTCTCTATCACTCTCTCTATCTCTCTCTATCACTCTCTATATCTCTCTCTATCTCTATCACTCTCTATATCTCTCTCTATCTCTCTCTCTCTATCACTCTCTATATCTCTCTCTATCTTTATATCTCTCTCTCTCTATCACTCTCTATATCTCTCTCTATCTCTCTATCACTCTCTATATCTCTCTCTATCTCTCTCTATCACTCTCTATATCTCTCTCTATCTTTATATCTCTCTCTATCTCTATATATATCTAACTCTCTCATGGCTCTGCCACAAGAGAAGGTCATTCCGTGCTTCTACACCTGCATTGCTTGCTGTTTGGGGTTTTAGGCTGGGTTTCTGTACAGCACTTTGAGATATCAGCTGAAGTATGAAGGGCTATATAAATACATTTGATTTGATTTGATCCCGGTGAAGATTGGGGTCTAACTTGAATGACATCATGAGATCTCTGTCTCTCTGTACCTTTCTAAATGGTCCTAACCTGACAGAAGATCCGTGAGGAGAAAGGAAGATGATTATTTAACAACCCACAGATTCCCCTGGAAGTGTGTCAACGGCCCATCAACATTTTATTATCCTTAATTCCAAAACCCCACAAGACTCGGGTTAGGGTTTCATCTCATAATATTGCATAACTACTCTCCTCTTACACCACTTTTCTCTTCTTTAATAACCAACATTCATTTACCTTTTCATTATGCTCTTGGGGGTAATAATTTAGACCGATTACAAACGTAGCCTTGTTGGTGTAATGACAATGTCAGGCACACTAAAGATGCTTTGTTCCACAGAACTGGTGTTGCTAATAAAAAGCACTCCCTCGTTCCCTAGTGTCCCCCACTCCGTGGCCCTCTACCCCTCGATCCCTAGTGTCCCCCACTCCGTGACCCTCCCAGGGCCAAAAGGGAGATGTAAACATTGTTCGGTCATTCAATCCTTCACATTAGGGCCAGTGCTTTTGACAAGAAGCCTTGCATCTCAGGGACAAAGCGGACCACGTTCTTCTCTCTCCCCCGAGCGGGGACGTTGGTTCTGACTTCTACCTCATCTGTGATACACTATATCCCAGGCTGCATTTCACCTCAAACAGTCAGCCACTGTAGCCACCAAGCAAGAAGACAAACTTAGCGAAAAAGCAAGCCGCACTCCATTGCTGAAAGATGGAGGGGATGGTACAACAATTATTAGATAGTTTGTTAACTCGCACTAAACAGTTTTTTAAGTTATGATTTTTATTTAGCTTATGCATTTCACCCAAACCACCTGTGGCCACCAAGCAAGATACACTTAGATAAAAGATAAAGGGGAATAGTAAAATACTGTTATTGTAGCCTATTGTTTGTTGCCTGTAAATTGTGAATATGATTTCAAATTGTGGAAAGCATTGTCTATGGGTCCATTACTGCTTCCCTAACTCTCTACCATGGTTAGTAACAATTTCATTAAGGTTCTGCATATAAGCTGCTTGTAAAACATAGTTGTACTGTTTCCTCAGCATTTGTAAACTGTTTGTAAACGATCATATTGTGTATGGCCATGTCTAACATCACTTAAGATAATTATCAATTACCAGCTAGTCATCAGCAGTGGTCAAATGTAGACATTTTCCTCTTAAGAATGAGAGACAGCAGAACTTAAATTCAGTACATTTCTGTTCAAGTGCACCACAGAAAAGCAACCAAAACAACCACTTGTTATGACAGTCCTATATCAATTTAAAACTATTTCAGATTCAACACCTGGTTCTTAGTGGGTTTTCTCATAATTCATTTTAACTTTTTTTTGGGGGGGGGGACTGTCACTGCAAATGGCAATTGTTAAAACCAACACTTTAAGTACAGTATAGTGGAAATGACATATCATAGTGTTGTGTTTTAGATGCCTATCCCACAGGAGGGGAGAACGGTTCATAATAATGGCCGGAACGGCCTTAATCATGTGATTTGATCAATTCTTTTTTATAAAATGTCCTTTTGTCCTTCTATAAACTATGTAACACCTTGACATATCTCAAGGCTTCGCATGAAATTACCAAGTGAATCATCAAATGAAAAAAATAATGAAGAGAGAGTGTAGACTCACCAGAGTGCAGACTCACCAGAGTGTAGACTCACCAGAGTGCAGACTCACCAGTGTAGACTCACCAGTGTAGACTCACCAGAGTGCAGACTCACCAGAGTGTAGACTCACCAGTGTAGACTCACCTGAGTGCAGACTCACCAGAGTGCAGACTCACCAGAGTGCAGACTCACCAGAGTGCAGACTCACCAGAGTGTAGACTCACCAGAGTGCAGACTCACCAGAGTGTAGACTCACCAGAGTGTAGACTCACCAGAGTGCAGACTCACCAGAGTGCAGACTCACCAGAGTGCAGACTCACCAGAGTGCAGACTCACAATAGCCCGCTTTCAATGAACATTTGACCCAGTAAGAAGTTGTCATGGGTGTTGCATTTTTTATGGTGTTTTTTATAATGGGGTAACACCAGTGACATGACATTGAGGAACGGCTATTCCCTGTCAAATATTGATATTATTCAGTTGATATTTTAGTTTTTAAAGTAATCCACTAAGTAACTATAATAATTTCCTTTGTATTATGATATATATTCTTTTACAAATAATATGCCACTAAACCACGACTTCTTATCCAAGGGACAAGCCTTTGTTTTACAATATATAAATACAATTACATGGTGGATGAAGAAATAAAACACTTAAATGAAAACAAAAACTGATAGAGTTTGTGTCATTATCTGAAGTTCTGAAGAGGTTTTCCTGGTGGTTAAGGTGAGGGACAGGAAAGACAACATAATAATAATAATGACAACAATAATAATAATAATGACAACAATAATAATAATAATAATAATAATGACAACAATAATAATAATAATAATAATGACAACAACAATAATAATAATAATGACCAATAATAATAATGACAATAATAACAACAATAATAATAATAATGACCAATAATAATAATGACAACAATAATAATAATAATGACAACAATAATAATAATGACAACAATAATAATAATGACAACAATAATAATAATAACAATAATAATAATGACAATAATAATAATAATAATAACAATAATAATAATAAAATAATAATAATAACAATAATAACAATAATAACAATAATAATAATAACAATAATAATAATAACAATAATAATAATAACAATAATAATAATAATAACAATAATAATAATGACAACAATAATAATAATAACAATAATAATAATAATGACAACAATAATAATAACATGTTGATGGGTGCTTATATTTGTCCTATTTCACACATTTACTAGTGTGTCTTAATTATTCATGTATTTATCTTACTATGTATTCGTCTGTCTGGTCTGGTCTGGTCTGGTCTGGTCTGGTCTGTCTGTCCTGTCTGTCTGTCTGTCTGTCTGTCTGTCTGTCTGTCTGTCGATAATGTATTGTGTTGACTGTTCTGCTGAAGACACTAGCACCGTACACACTCAAGTTGTACAACTGATGTTCAATGCATTTGGGCACAACGGTTGTGATACGACAGTCAGTTTTTCAGCAGAAAGTGATTAGACAACCTTTGCGTGTGACAACACACAACGACAACGCACTAAGGTTGTGTGAACTTGTGTGTGCAGGCAAACTCTCCGTGATTTATTTCTCTATGGATTATTACCACTTTATAATGGAAGTTTGTTTTGGAAGAGAAAAGGAAACGTGTTTCTGGAGGGGCGGTGGCATGTACCAGTCAGAACTATTAGCTGACTGCATGAGTTGGAATTGCGAGGCGATGCTGTGAATATGACACAGCTTTATGTCTTATCAATGCTTTATACCTCACAAGGGACAGAGTTAATCCGTTGTGTATGTTTTCAGAGAGCGGATAGTGAAGATAAATATTTTAGGTGTCAAGAGCTATCTCTCTAGTGTGTTTGTGCTAACATTCCACTCCTTGCCACTCCTTGCGTCAAACATAGCAATGGTACAGAGTAAAAGGAGTAGAATGTTAGCACAAAACATGTTCTGGATTTCAGGCTACTACCTCACATTGTCAGAGTTAATGTTAAACATATAGTTGAATGTATAGGTGGGCTTGGGGATTGGTTATCGTGGTGAAATTCACTAAAGCCTTTTGAGCCTTTCGTTGACAGCGTTCAACACCATTACCACGATTACCACAGATAGACATACGGTAGCATTTCAATTTAAATTGCCATAAAATGCAGTTATATTTCAAATAGTTGTACAACTTTTTTTAATCATCTGAATTCAAATGGAATTTAACTTGGAAACAATTTTGTCATACATTTTTCATTGGTCCACTTTTTGATAAAGTCCCACAAAATGATGACTTTCAACATTCACATTTTCAAGATACTGTATATGGCTTTCAGTCTTCCGATGCTTCATATAATCTACACGTTTGCTCTGGAACTGACAAAATAATTCAAGATGATTTGCTTCTGTATATTTGTCTATTTGATCCATTTTATACTTCTTGGCCAGGTCTACCTTGCAAAATAGGTCTTCTGACATCAATTGTGAATTCCTGGTTAAATAAATGTTAAATATACAGTATATATATATATATATATATATATTTCTTTTTTAAATAAAAATGTAGTCAATTCAATCTAAAGTGCACCTGGTGTGTAAATAAGGTGTACATAAAATCTCTCTCCACTGCACTATACTGTAGAATGGTCAAACTGGCTCTGGACTGGTGATATGTCATCAAGTGGGAAAGTAATCTACAGACGGAGAGAAACGACGATGATGGATTCTATATCTAAGCTTCCTTTGTTTCACGGTGTTCCTCAATGAGCTTGCAAATTGCTCTGATCTTAAACACAAAGCGCTCTCTTAACTGACTGGATAAGCGGCCCGGCGGGACCCCAGCAGGACGATGTGAATCGGTGAGAAACGACAGAGGATAAGAATCTCTTCCCTACATCAAAGGCTGAGTCACCTCTTTCATTCATGTCTCCTCTCTTAGAAAAAAATTGTTTGACTGTCCTCATAGGAGAACCCTTTGTAGAACCCTTTTTGCTTCCTGGTAGAACCCTTTTGGGTTCATGTAGGACCCTTTCCACAGAGGGTTCTACATGGAACCCAAAAGGGTTCTATGGGGAACCAAAAAGGGTTCTCCTGTGGGGACTGAGTTTTGCCTCTGTTGTATCATATCTGCTGTAGTATCATATCTGCTGTTGTATCATATCTGCTGTAGTATCATATCTGCTGTTGTATCATATCTGCTGTAGTATCATATCTGCTGTTGTATCATATCTGCTGTTGTATCATATCTGCTGTTGTATCATATCTGCTGTAGTATCATATCTGCTGTTGTATCATATCTGCTGTAGTATCATATCTGCTGTAGTATCATATCTGCTGTAGTATCATATCTGCTGTAGTATCATATCTGCTGTTGTATCATATCTGCTGTAGTATCATATCTGCTGTTGTATCATATCTGCTGTAGTATCATATCTGCTGTTGTATCATATCTGCTGTTGTATCATATCTGCTGTTGTAATTTGGACACAATCTCCCATGAATTAAAGTTAGAATCCTTAATTGAAACAATAACAAAGTGCCCTCCCCGCCCGTTTGGCTAGGGGATGGGGCTGGAGAAATTCATAGACAGAGCTGCCCGTTTGGCTAGGGGATGGGGCTGGAGAAATTCATAGACAGAGCTGCCCGTTTGGCTAGGGGATGGGGCTGGAGAAATTCATAGACAGAGCTGCCCGTTTGGCTAGGGGATGGGGCTGGAGAAATTCATAGACAGAGCTGCCCGTTTGGCTAGGGGATGGGGCTGGAGAAATTCATAGACAGAGCTGCCCGTTTGGCTAGGGGATGGGGCTGGAGAAATTCATAGACAGAGCTGCCCGTTTGGCTAGGGGATGGGGCTGGAGAAATTCATAGACAGAGCTGCCCGTTTGGCTAGGGGATGGGGCTGGAGAAATTCATAGACAGAGCTATGGATGCAAGGACTGACAATCCATTATAACAAATGTATAATATTAACGTATTCATGTTTTGAGGCTATACAGTGTTTGTTTACATTTATGTTGTTTACAAACATTGGAATAAAAAAGCATATATTTTAGGTTCAGATTAGGTACAACCTTTGAACTAAGATCATGAGGCATTTATCAGTTATATTTTTGAAGAGATAATGGGTAAATATAATTTATTTATGTCCAAAAATGAATGTAGTGTAGCAATTTAGATCTCTATCTTTAAGGTTATATATACTCAGTAACAATTCCTGATCAAGTGCATGTTCTACAGTCTTTGGGCTAATCCCAAATTGACCCATATACCCGGTGCCCAATACACTTGATCTGAGGGGATTGGACAGGTGTAAGCAATATGGTAATAGCACTATTTGCATTTAGGGAAGCACATCTTCAGAATTACAGATGATCAGAATTACAGATAACAGTATATTACTTCACACAGTAAAATGTACCCTGTAAAGTTTAATATGAGTGGTTTGTATTTCTAATTCCATGGAATTAGAATGACTTAGTAAATAATAATTTTTTGTAATTTAGCAGACACTCATATGCAGAGCAATTTACAGTAGCAATTAGTGTTAAATACAATGCAGATTGGCAGATTTTTTTTTCACCTAGTTGGCTCCGGGGATTCAAACCAGCAACTTTTCGATTACTGGCCCGACACTCTTAACAGCTAGGCTACTTGCAGTGTACCCAGTTTGACACTTGATCTTGCCTTCTGTATTAAATACGATGTCATTGTATGTTCATGGTGGATTCTACTCTCTGCACTATTAGGATGTTGTGCGTCTGTTCCGGCCCAGAGATGTCAGTCAGGTTCATTGTTAACGGAGTATCATAGAAGTTATACAACGTCCTTTAGAAATCACATCATCACATAATAACTTCACACACTATGGCAGTTTATCGTCAAACAATAGGAGAAGCTGATAGCAGGTTCTGTGGGATAGCAGCTCATCATGTATGGGACTTAATATGCCTCTAAAATGGCACCCTATTCCCTTTATAGTGCACTATTTTTTACCAGGGGCACATTGTCCTCTGGATAAAACTAGTACACTATAAAGTGAATGGGGTGCTTTTTGGGACGCAGTTTCATCTATGACCTGAACTATGGGCTCCATTAATAAAAGGGCTTGTTATTGCCAACGAGAGCTCACTTGATTGCCTAGGCTTTCCTCTCACACATATTTTGCTACTGTAGTATAACCATCTGCCTGAGTTTGTTCTCTCCTTCCCCTCCTGTATATTTTGCAACAAGCGGAGGGAGGGTTCTTTCTCATCGGAGTGCTGAAAAGAGTCATTGTCTGGACCCCTGAGCACCTGGACAGAGTTATCTCACTGTGGCACTGGCCCTCTCTCTACCTCTCGCTCTTTCTCTCTACCTCTCTTTCTCTCTGCCTCTCTTTCTCTCTACCTCTATTTCTCTCTACCTCTCTGTCTCTCTACCTCTCTCTACCTCTCTGTCTCTCTACCTCTCTCTACCTCTCGCTCTTTCTCTCTACCTCTCTTTCTCTCTGCCTCTCTTTCTCTCTGCCTCTATTTCTCTCTGCCTCTCTTTCTCTCTACCTCTCTGTCTCTCTACCTCTCTTTCTCTCTACATCTTTTTCTCTCTACCTCTCTCTTTTCCTCTCTTTTTCTCTCTCTCTCTCTACCTCTCTTTCTCTCTGCCTCTCTTTCTCTCTACCTCTATTTCTCTCTACCTCTCTTTCTCTCTACCTCTCTGTCTCTACCTCTCTTTCTCTCTACCTCTCTGTCTCTCTACCTCTCTTTCTCTCTACATCTTTTTCTCTCTACCTCTCTCTTTTCCTCTCTTTCTCTCTCTCTCTCCCTCTCTATCTCTCTCCCTCTCTCCACCCCACGTGCTCTCCCTCTCTATCTCTCTCCCTCTCTATCTCTCTCCCTCTCTCTCTCTCCCTCTCTCTCTCTCCCTCTCGATCTCTCTCCCTCTCTCCACCCCACATGCTCTCCCTCTCTATCTCTCCCCCTCTCTGTCTCTCTCCCCCTCTCTCTCTCTCTCTCTCTCTCTCTCTCCCCCCTTCCTCCCTCCCTCCACGCTCCAGAGATCTAGCACCATCTTTTCTTTCTCATTCTCATGGTGTTTCTTCCAGGCAGGCCATGAACTGGTGGCTGGCATTAGAGCTCACTCTCTGTCCATCCCATCACTGATCAGATGGGTCTTAAGGGCCTGCCACTCACCAGTGATCTGATCAGCCACAAGAAGGGCACAGCCACTCTCAGTTAGGCTACTAGCTACCTGGGTCGTGTTCATTAGGGCAAAATATAGCAAAAATATTGTGCAAGTTCAGATAACAGCTCCCTGTTTCATTCCATTTTGGACACTGTTTTATATCGTTCCCTGTCTTCTGAATATGACCCTGTATACGTGCTGGGTAGTGGAGATTGGTCAGGTTGCAGGGGTTGTGGATTATGATACTGCAGACTGGCTGTTCATATATTTTCAATTCCAATTGATATATTTCAGTCGCTAGTACAATGATATTGAAATCCGAGACATCACATAGTATAGACAGGTGTATGATTTAAAATACATTTTGTCAGTTTCACGTCTACCTCCACTCCCCCTCTCCTGAACCCGACTTCACCAGTCTACTAACCACCGTCCCTGGCAACCCTCATTACACACAGCTGGCAACCCATCATTATGCACACCTGGCAACCCATCATTGTGCACACTCTCCAAGGTGGCATAGCAGTTCAGACGTCTTTTGTCCTCGTCTTGTCGTGTCCTGTATATATATATATTTACAACTTTTTCACATACATTTTATTTTTATTTTCCATCAACTCATCTTCAAAACACTCTCCTGCAACCCGCCTCACCAATGTATATTTATAAAAAAGTATTATTTACCTCAGATCTGTAATCCTCCAAGAAGCTAGCCAGAAACTCCAAGAAGCTAGCCTGAAACTAGCCAGAAGCTAATCCAGAAGCTAGTTCAGAAGCTAGTTAGCTCCTTTACTGGCAAATCGTTAGTATCCAGCTAACCACGGTTTGTGGTCATCAGCTATCCTTTAGCTCGAAAATCTATCGCCAGTTCTGTACGGCGCAGCGCGGCTCGGAACGGAACATACCGGACCAATTTTTCTCTCCATGTCCCTGGATTTCGACTGCTCTCTGGACATTCATACCCGGATCTCACAGCTAGCTAGCTGCTATCCGTGTGACTATCGGCCTTCGTCGATTCCGGAGCAAACATCAATTATTCCGGAGCTAGCAAGCTCCGTCAATCACTCCTGAGTTCCATCAATCACACCTGGGCTGCAGTCACCTATCCGGACCCGTCTTACTGCTTTCGCGGAGCCCCACCGGGCCTTCACAACTGGACTGCCGACGTTATCTACCCGAAGGAGTTATTTGGCTGGCTCCTCCGTCGCGACGTTACCTGAACGCCCATCTGCGGCCTGCTAACCGTTAGCTGTCTTACCGGCTGCTATCTGAATAGACAATCGGACATTTTTTTTTAAAATATATTTATTTTTATATTTTTATTTTTTTATTATTATTATTATTATGTTTTTCTTCTTGGGCCTCTATAACTATATCTATTGTTTTTATTTTTGTTGTTGTTGTGTGATTTGGATTAATCCCCTCTACCACACGGAACCCCACTAATCTACTGACGCAAGAGGTAGCTAACAACAGACCTCCATCCTATGCTAGCCTGCTACCGATGCCCTGGCTAGCTGTCTAAATCACCAACCAACATCTCCACTCACCGGACCCTTTTGATCACTCGACTAAGCATGCCTCTCCTCAATGTCAATATGTCTTGTCCATTTCTGTTCTGGTTAGTGTTTATTGGCTTATTTCACTGTAGAGCCTCTAGTCCTGCTCACTATACCTTATCCAACCTATTAGTTCCACCACCCACACATGCAATGACATCTCCTGGTTTCAACGATGTTTCTAGAGACAATATCTCTCTCTTCATCACTCAATACCTAGGTTTACCTCCACTGTATTCACATCCTACCATACATTTGTCTGTACATTATACCTTGATGCTATTTTATCGCCCCCAGAAACCTCCTTTTACTCTATGTTCCAGACGTTCTAGACGACCAATTCTCATAGCTTTTAGCCGTACCCTTATTCTACTCCTCCTATGTTCCTCTGGCGATGTAGAGGTGAATCCAGGCCCTGCAGTGCCTAGCTCCACTCCTATTCCCCAGGCGCTCTCTTTTGACGACTTCTGTAACCGTAATAGCCTTGGTTTCATGCATGTTAACATTAGAAGCCTCCTCCGTAAGTTTGTTCTATTCACTGCTTTAGCACACTCTGCCAACCCGGATGTTCTAGCTGTGTCTGAATCCTGGCTTAGGAAGACCACCAAAAACTCAGACATTTTAATTCCAAACTACAACATTTTCAGACAAGATAGAACTGCCAAAGGGGGCGGTGTTGCAATCTACTGCAAAGATAGCCTGCAGAGTTCTGTCCTACTATCCAGGTCTGTACCCAAACAATTTGAACTTCTACTTTTAAAAATCCACCTCTCTAAAAACAAGTCTCTCACTGTTGCCGCCTGCTATAGACCACCCTCTGCCCCCAGCTGTGCTCTGGACACCATATGTGAACTGATTGCCCCCCATCTATCTTCAGAGTTCGTGCTGCTAGGCGACCTAAACTGGAACATGCTTAACACCCCAGCCATCCTACAATCTAAACTTGATGCCCTCAATCTCACACAAATTATCAATGAACCTACCAGGTACCTCCCCAAAACCTTAAACACGGGCACCCTCATAGATATCATCCTAACCAACTTCCCCTCTAAATACACCTCTGCTGTCTTCAACCAAGATCTCAGCGATCACTGCCTCATTGCCTGCATCCGTAATGGGTCAGCGGTCAAACGACCGCCACTCATCACTGTAAAACGCTCCCTGAAACACTTCTGCGAGCAGGCCTTTCTAATCGACCTGGCCGGGGTATCCTGGAAGGATATTGATCTCATCCCGTCAGTAGAGGATGCCTGGATATTTTTTTTAAATGCCTTCCAAACCATCCTAAATAAACATGCCCCATTCAAGAAATTTAGAACCAGGAACAGATATAGCCCTTGGTTCTCCCCAGACCTGACTGCCCTTAACCAACACAAAAACATCCTATGGCGTTCTGCATTAGCATCGAACAGCCCCCGTGATATGCAGCTGTTCAGGGAAGCTAGAAATCATTATACACAGGCAGTTAGAAAAGCCAAGGCTAGCTTTTTCAAGCAGAAATTTGCTTCCTGCAACACTAACTCAAAAAAGTTCTGGGACACTGTAAAGTCCATGGAGAATAAGAACACCTCCTCCCAGCTGCCCACTGCACTGAAGATAGGAAACACTGTCACCACTGATAAATCCACCATAATTGAGAATTTCAATAAGCATTTTTCTACGGCTGGCCATGCTTTCCACCTGGCTACTCCTACCCCGGACAACAGCACTGCACCCCCAACAGCAACTCGCCCAAGCCTTCCCCATTTCTCCTTCTCCCAAATCCATTCAGCTGATGTTCTGAAAGAGCTGCAAAATCTGGACCCCTACAAATCAGCCGGGCTAGACAATCTGGACCCTTTCTTTCTAAAATTATCTGCCGAAATTGTTGCCACCCCTATTACTAGCCTGTTCAACCTCTCTTTCGTGTCGTCTGAGATTCCCAAAGATTGGAAAGCAGCTGCGGTCATCCCCCTCTTCAAAGGGGGGGACACTCTTGACCCAAACTGCTACAGACCTATATCTATCCTACCGTGCCTTTCTAAGGTCTTCGAAAGCCAAGTCAACAAACAGATTACCGACCATTTCGAATCTCACCATACCTTCTCTGCTATGCAATCTGGTTTCAGAGCTGGTCATGGGTGCACCTCAGCCACGCTCAAGGTCCTAAACGATATCTTAACCGCCATCGATAAGAAACATTACTGTGCAGCCGTATTCATTGATCTGGCCAAGGCTTTCGACTCTGTCAATCACCATATCCTCATCGGCAGACTCGACAGCCTTGGTTTCTCAAATGATTGCCTTGCCTGGTTCACCAACTACTTCTCTGATAGAGTTCAGTGTGTCAAATCGGAGGGTCTGCTGTCCGGACCTCTGGCAGTCTCTATGGGGGTGCCACAGGGTTCAATTCTTGGACCGACTCTCTTCTCTGTATACATCAATGAGGTCGCTCTTGCTGCTGGTGAGTCCCTGATCCACCTCTACGCAGACGACACCATTCTGTATACTTCCGGCCCTTCTCTGGACACTGTGTTAACAACCCTCCAGGCAAGCTTCAATGCCATACAACTCTCCTTCCGTGGCCTCCAATTGCTCTTGAATGCAAGTAAAACTAAATGCATGCTCTTCAACCGATCGCTGCCTGCACCTACCCGCCTGTCCAACATCACTACTCTGGACGGCTCTGACTTAGAATACGTGGACAACTACAAATACTTAGGTGTCTGGTTAGATTGTAAACTCTCCTTCCAGACCCATATCAAACATCTCCAATCCAAAGTTAAATCTAGAATTGGCTTCCTATTTCGCAACAAAGCATCCTTCACTCATGCTGCCAAACATACCCTTGTAAAACTGACCATCCTACCAATCCTCGACTTTGGCGATGTCATTTACAAAATAGCCTCCAATACCCTACTCAACAAATTGGATGCAGTCTATCACAGTGCAATCCGTTTTATCACCAAAGCCCCATATACTACCCACCATTGCGACCTGTATGCTCTCGTTGGCTGGCCCTCGCTTCATACTCGTCGCCAAACCCACTGGCTCCATGTCATCTACAAGACACTGCTAGGTAAAGTCCCCCCTTATCTCAGCTCGCTGGTCACCATAGCATCTCCCACCTGTAGCACACGCTCCAGCAGGTATATCTCTCTAGTCACCCCCAAAACCAATTCTTTCTTTGGCCGCCTCTCCTTCCAGTTCTCTGCTGCCAATGACTGGAACGAACTACAAAAATCTCTGAAACTGGAAACACTTATCTCCCTCACTAGCTTTAAGCACCAACTGTCAGAGCAGCTCACAGATTACTGCACCTGTACATAGCCCACCTATAATTTAGCCCAAACAACTACCTCTTTCCCAACTGTATTTAATTTTAATTTATTTATTTATTTTGCTCCTTTGCACCCCATTATTTTTTTATTTCTACTTTGCACATTCTTCCATTGCAAAACTACCATTCCAGTATTTTACTTGCTATATTGTATTTACTTTGCCATCTTGGCCTTTTTTGCCTTTACCTCCCTTCTCACCTCATTTGCTCACATTGTATATAGACTTGTTTATACTGCATTATTGACTGTATGTTTGTTTTTACTCCATGTGTAACTCTGTGTCGTTTTATCTGTCGAACTGCTTTGCTTTATCTTGGCCAGGTCGCAATTGTAAATGAGAACTTGTTCTCAACTTGCCTACCTGGTTAAATAAAGGTAAATAAATAAATAAATAAAATAAATAAATAAAACACCTGGCAACCCTCATTACGCACATCTGGCAACCTATCATTATGCACACCTGGCAACCTATCATTACGCACACCTGGCAACCCTCATTACGCACACCTGGCAACCCATCATTACGCACACCTGGCAACCCTCATTATGCACACCTGCACCCCATCATGAGGCACACCTGGACTCCATCACTACCCTGGTTACTTCCCCTTTATCTAGCACTCCTTTGTTTTCACCCACCAGGGAATATTGTTTATGTTTCCATTTTAGTCACTTTTCTGTTTTGTACTGTTCCATGTCATCATTAAAGTCACTAATTGCACTTGCTTCCTGACTCTCTGAGTCTAAGTTACAGTCAGGGTGTCCAAATTCGTTGTGATTATATAATAATATTGCTTAATTTATTCGTAGTCCATTCATATACATTCCATAGGTCCGGTTTCCCGTACACAGTTAGTCCTGGATTAAAAAGCACTTTCATTGTATATTCTCCATTGAGTTGACTTGTTATTGCTGGACTAGGCCTAATCTGTGTACAGGAAACTCCCTCACTACGTAAGGACAAAACATTGCCAAAGTGTTTCAATCATATTCATCATAATTAAATTGTTTCATAATTCCTGAATTCATACCTACAATATCTTGTCAATAGTCTCCTATTAACACATGCTGTTACCACAATTAGCTGTCTGGGTGTGTGTTGAGTCTAAGTGGTGTTGAGCTGTGGTGGGGTAAGACTTGACCTCCATTAGAAGGTGTGGAACCCCAATTAACCATCCAACCCTGGAGGAGCACAGCACCTGGCTACACCTTCTCACGACACATCTGGACCATTTCTGGATGTTTTTCACATCACCTATCGCCATCTACCACCATAGCCATACAACTGTAGTTATTGTGTCAAGTTGTGAAGGAAAATTCTATACATTTTTTATTTAACATTTATTTCACCAGCTAAGATCCATTAAGGTTAAAAACCTATTTTGCGAGGACAGCCTGGCAAGAAGGCAAAACAGGGACATAGCAGTGTGTACATAAAATATTACAGAAAAATACACAATACACACAAAAGACAAAGTGTCACAATTTCCAGATACATTTGAAGATTAGAAACAACTGCAGCTATCACAAATGGTGTCGTCGATCAGAGTCTTAAAAACAGGCAAGGACACTAACTCCCCTAACTTGAATATCTTTTGAAGCATGTTCCAGGATGACGGGGCATTATGGGAAAACGATTGTTTCCCCATCTCAGTTCTAGCCTTAGGAACAGACAAGGACAGCAGCGACTGTGAGCGAAGATCTAGCGATGATAATAACAACAATCAACTACAGTGCAGTTCAACTATCTTGAGCATTATTGAATGTTATTATAAGATGCCATTGCTAAAAGATGCATTGTTGCCTTGCTTTTGCCACTGTCAGGCTGACCTATGACATGGTTCCATTGCAACCCATATGGAGTAATCTGTAGGCCTACTTTAGTTCCTTCTTTGCATGGAATTCCTGATTATCATCAGTCTCCAATCCTGATGCATATCATATCTACATTTCCAGAGCATTTGAAGCCTATTTGCATAAACAATTTAAATAGGATGAGCCCATGACTGCAAAGTACCGCAAGCAAAGCAATGTGTCTCGCAATAAGTCATTTAATCTATAATCTTAACTGATCTGTTTGCTTTCCCTTCTTTGTTTTTCATCTCAGTCTCTCTACAGTATCTCTCTCTCTCTCTCCATTCCTGCCCTGGCTTTCCTCTTGCTCACTCTCTCTACAGTATCTCTCTCTCTCTCTCCATTCCTGCCCTGGCTTTCCTCTTGCTCAGTCTCTCTGGGTCTCTCTCTCTCTCTCCATTCCTGCCCTGGCTTTCCTCTTGCTCAGTCTCTCTGGGTCTCTCTCTCTCTCTCTCATTAGGAAGTGTTAGAAACCTGCTGAAGTGAGAAATGCACCGGCGAGAGCTCGTTGTCCTCATTAGAACAAGAAAACAAGAAGAGTGACGAGAGGCAATGAAGGGGAAACAATGGCGACAGTGTTTGATTGTCGAGCCCCGAGCCGGTCGACGGCTTTGTCCCCCGGAGAACAAAAGCATTTGTTTGCATGTGTTCAACTCCATTCAACTTCACCACGTCCAGGTGCAAAAACCAACTTGGCGAAGAACATCACAACTCATCACACCTTTGCACGGCTGATGACCGGCCAGCAGTCTCCCCCAATCCTCCGGCTGTGGCTGATCAAAGCTCTTGTGTTACAATGTAAATAATGTGCGGACAAATGAATTCTCACTCATTACTCGCATGGCTTTGACTGTAAAGACACAGACAATCATTTGGTGGTAGGCCTACAGTAATCTCTCTCTCTTTCACTCGCTGGGGCGAGTGACACAGCACGTGCGCATAGGTACACACACTCACTCTTCTATTTTACACACACACACACACACACATACACACTGGCGGTGTTAGAATTATTTAATACCAATCAGGTTTGGTGATGTTGTTTGTGAACTTGATCTTGGGAACCATTTACAGTAACAGTCAAAAGTTTGGACACGCCTACTCATTCAAGGGTTTCTCTTTATTTTGTCTATTTTCTACATTGTAGAATAATACTGAAGACATCACAACTATGAAATAACACATATGGATTCATGTAGTAACCAAAAAAGTGTTCAACAAATCTAAATATATTGTAGATTTTAGATTCTTCAAAGTACACCCGCCAACTTTACCTGGAAACCAGCCGCACCAGTATGTCGGAGGAAACGCCATTCAACTGACAACCGAGGTCAGCCTGCAGGCACCCGGCCTGCCACAAGAAGTGAGTGAGTTGAGCCAAGTAAAGCCACCCACAGCGAAACCCTCCCCTAACCCAGACAACGCTGGGCCAATTGTGCTCCATCCTATGGGACTCCCGGCCTCAGCCGGTTGTGGCACAGCCCACGAATAAACCTGGGTCTGTAGTAATGCATCTAGCACTGCTATGCAGTGCCTTAGACCTCTACGCCACTCGGGACGCCAGCCAAAACTATTTTCTATGCTTGTTACTGGATACTGGTGCACTTGTAGTCAGAAATACCCTTTTTTTCTTCATAAAGCATTTCATACTTTGTGGAGCCTACATTACACCATTTTCTTCATAAAGCATTTCATACTTTGTGGAGCCTACATTACACCATTTTCTTCATAATGCATTTCAAACTTTGTGGAGCCTACATTACACCATTTTCTTCATAATGCATTTAATACAAACCTCAACTTTTTAGTGTAAACTACACCATTTCTTTCATAATGAATTTTATACAAGGCTATGTGGAACTGTCTTGGCATAATATGGACTTGGTCTTTTTCCAAATAAGTCAATCTTCTGTATACCACCCCTACCTTGTCACAACACAACAGATTGCCTCAAACGCATTAAGAAGGAAATAAACTCCACAAATGAACTTTTAACAAGGCACATCTGTTTTTTTAAATGCATTCCAGGTGACTACCTCATGAAGCTGGTTGAGAGAATGCCAAGAGGGTGCAAAGCCATCATCAAGACAAAGGGTGGCAACTTTGAAGAATCTTAAATATAAAATATATTTAGATTTGTTTAACACTTTTGTGGTTACTACATGATTCCATATGTGTTATTTCATAGTTTTGATGTCTTCACTATTATTCTACAATGTAGAAAACAGTAAAAATAAAGAAAAACTCTTGAATGAGAAGGTGTGTCCAAACTTTTGACTGAGTTCAGTCTTTGCCAATGAGAAACAAGAGGGCCCTGGCTTCGTCCTTCATGGCTGTAGAAAATCCTACATCCATCTCATTAGATCAGAACAGGATGGATCAACACTGATTCATATTACTGAATTGCATCCTAAAAAATGATAGTTGTGTTTTGCTGCATAACACACTTACATTATTTGTTGACCCATATGTTTTATTTTATTATATTAGGAATCCCCATTACCTGCTGCCAAGGCAACAGCTACTCTTCCTGGGGTCCAAACATATTAAGACACTTATATTATACATAAAACAAAATATATAACAGTACATCATATAAAACTGTCACACCACCACATATACACAACACAAAATATATATACCACCATACCACAATATTACAATGTATGTGTGTAGAGTGTGCGTGCTAGCGCCCGTGTGTTTATGTCTGTCTGTAGCTGTGTGTGTAGAGTGTGCGTGCTAGCGCCCGTGTGTTTATGTCTGTCTGTAGCTGTGTGTGTACAGTGTGCGTGCTAGCGCCCGTGTGTTTATGTCTGTCTGTAGCTGTGTGTGTAGAGTGTGCGTGCTAGCGCCCGTGTGTTTATGTCTGTCTGTAGCTGTGTGTGTAGAGTGTGCGTGCTAGCGCCCGTGTGTTTATGTCTGTCTGTAGCTGTGTGTGTAGAGTGTGCGTGCTAGCGCCCGTGTGTTTATGTCTGTCTGTAGCTGTGTGTGTAGAGTGTGCGTGCTAGCGCCCGTGTGTTTATGTCTGTCTGTAGCTGTGTGTGTAGAGTGTGCGTGCTAGCGCCCGTGTGTTTATGTCTGTCTGTAGCTGTGTGTGTAGAGTGTGCGTGCTAGCGCCCGTGTGTTTATGTCTGTCTGTAGCTGTGTGTGTAGAGTGTGCGTGCTAGCGCCCGTGTGTTTATGTCTGTCTGTAGCTGTGTGTGTAGAGTGTGCGTGCTAGCGCCCGTGTGTTTATGTCTGTCTGTAGCTGTGTATGTAGAGTGTGCGTGCTAGCGCCCGTGTGTTTATGTCTGTCTGTAGCTGTGTGTGTAGAGTGTGCGTGCTAGCGCCCGTGTGTTTATGTCTGTCTGTAGCTGTGTGTGTAGAGTGTGCGTGCTAGCGCCCGTGTGTTTATGTCTGTCTGTAGCTGTGTGTGTAGAGTGTGCGTGCTAGCGCCCGTGTGTTTATGTCTGTCTGTAGCTGTGTGTGTAGAGTGTGCGTGCTAGCGCCCGTGTGTTTATGTCTGTCTGTAGCTGTGTGTGTAGAGTGTGCGTGCTAGCGCCCGTGTGTTTATGTCTGTCTGTAGCTGTGTGTGTAGAGTGTGCGTGCTAGCGCCCGTGTGTTTATGTCTGTCTGTAGCTGTGTGTGTAGAGTGTGCGTGCTAGCGCCCGTGTGTTTATGTCTGTCTGTAGCTGTGTGTGTAGAGTGTGCGTGCTAGCGCCCGTGTGTTTATGTCTGTCTGTAGCTGTGTGTGTAGAGTGTGCGTGCTAGCGCCCGTGTGTTTATGTCTGTCTGTAGCTGTGTATGTAGAGTGTGCGTGCTAGCGCCCGTGTGTTTATGTCTGTCTGTAGCTGTGTGTGTAGAGTGTGCGTGCTAGCGCCCGTGTGTTTATGTCTGTCTGTAGCTGTGTGTGTAGTGTGCGTGCTAGCGCCCGTGTGTTTATGTCTGTCTGTAGCTGTGTGTGTAGAGTGTGCGTGCTAGCGCCCGTGTGTTTATGTCTGTCTGTAGCTGTGTGTGTAGAGTGTGCGTGCTAGCGCCCGTGTGTTTATGTCTGTCTGTAGCTGTGTGTGTAGAGTGTGCGTGCTAGCGCCCGTGTGTTTATGTCTGTCTGTAGCTGTGTGTGTGTAGAGTGTGCGTGCTAGCGCCCGTGTGTTTATGTCTGTCTGTAGCTGTGTGTGTAGAGTGTGCGTGCTAGCGCCCGTGTGTTTATGTCTGTCTGTAGCTGTGTGTGTAGAGTGTGCGTGCTAGCGCCCGTGTGTTTATGTCTGTCTGTAGCTGTGTGTGTAGAGTGTGCGTGCTAGCGCCCGTGTGTTTATGTCTGTCTGTAGCTGTGTGTGTAGAGTGTGCGTGCTAGCGCCCGTGTGTTTATGTCTGTCTGTAGCTGTGTGTGTAGAGTGTGTGTGCTAGCGCCCGTGTGTTTATGTCTGTCTGTAGCTGTGTGTGTAGAGTGTGCGTGCTAGCGCCCGTGTGTTTATGTCTGTCTGTAGCTGTGTGTGTAGAGTGTGCGTGCTAGCGCCCGTGTGTTTATGTCTGTCTGTAGCTGTGTGTGTAGAGTGTGCGTGCTAGCGCCCGTGTGTTTATGTCTGTCTGTAGCTGTGTGTGTAGAGTGTGCGTGCTAGCGCCCGTGTGTTTATGTCTGTCTGTAGCTGTGTGTGTAGAGTGTGTGTGCTAGCGCCCGTGTGTTTATGTCTGTCTGTAGCTGTGTGTGTAGAGTGTGTGTGCTAGCGCCCGTGTGTTTATGTCTGTCTGTAGCTGTGTGTGTAGAGTGTGCGTGCTAGCGCCCGTGTGTTTATGTCTGTCTGTTCCTGTGTGTGTAGAGTGTGCGTGCTAGCGCCCGTGTGTTTATGAGAGTGTCTGTAGCTGTGTGTGTAGAGTGTGCGTGCTAGCGCCCGTGTGTTTATGTCTGTCTGTAGCTGTGTGTCTCTTCACAGTCCCCGCTGTTCCATCAGCTGTATTTGTATCTGTTTTTTAAATCTGATTCTACTGTTTACATCAGTTACCTGATGGGGAATAGAGTTCCATGTAGCCATGGCTCTATGAAGTACTGTGCGCCTCCCATAGTCTGTTCTGGATTTGGGGATTGTAAAGAGACCTCTGGTGGCATGTCTTGTTGTCACGCCCTGACCATAGAGATCCTTTTATTCTCTATGTTTGTTTGGTCAGGGTGTGACTCGGGTGGGAAACTCTATGTTCTTTGTTTCTATGTTTTGGCCGGGTATGGTTCTCAATCAGGGACAGCTGTCTATCGTTGTCTCTGATTGGGAATCATACTTAGGCAGCTTTTTTTCCTTTTGTATTTGTGGGTAGTTGTCTTTGTTAGTGGCCTGTATAGCCCTAGTAAGCTTCACGTTCGTTTTTGTTGTTTCTTGTTTTGTTGGCGACATTTATAATAAAGAAAAATGTACGTTTACCACGCTGCACCTTGGTCTGGTCATTTTCAAGACGACGTTCCGTGACACTTGTGGGGTATGCATGGGTGTCCGAGCTATGAGCTAGTAGTTTAAACAGCCACCTTGGTGAATTCAGCTTGTTAACACCTCTTACAAAAACAAGTAGTGATGAAGTCAATCTCTCCTCCACTTTAAGCCAGGGGAGATTTACATGCATATCATTAATGTAAGCTCTCTGTGTACATTTAAGGGCCAGCCGCGCTGCCCTGTTCTGAGCCAATTGCAAGTACCTCTTTGTGGCACCTGACCACACAACTGAACAGTAGTCCAGGTGCAACAAAATTAGAGCCTGTAGGACCTGCCTTGTTGACAGTGTTGTCAAGAAGGAAACATTGCGCTTTATTATGGACAGACTTCTCCCCATCTTAACTACTATTGTATCAACATGTTTTGACCATAAGTTTACAATCCAGTGTTACTCCAAGCTGTTTAGTCACCTCAACTTGCTCAAGTTCCACATTATTCATTCCACTATTTAGTTGAGGTTTATGGTTTCGTGAATGATTTGTCCAAATACAATGCTTTTCGTTAAAATATTTAGGACTAACTTATTCCTTGCCACCCATTCTGAAACTAACTGCAGCTCTTTTTAAGTGTTGCAGTCATTTCAGTTTGTCACGACTTCCGCCAAAGTCGGCTCCTCTCCTTGTTCAGGCGGCGTTCGGCGGTCGATGTCACCGGTCTTCTAGCCATCGCCGCTCCACTTTTCATTGTTCCATGTGTTTTGTCTTGTTTCCCCGCACATCTGGTTTACATTCCCTAATCACACTACATATATTTACCCTCTGTTCCCCCCCATGTCTTTGTGTGGAATTGTTTTGTTACATGTTTTGTGTGATGCGCCAGGCAGTTTTTTCCCCGGGTACACCCTCTGTGTTCTGTTAGACAGGTAACTCTTTATCCACAATATAGCAGGGGGTGTAAAGCCATAACACAAGATTTTCATTAGCAGACTATGATTGATAACGTCAAAAGCCGTACTGAAGTCTAACAAAACAGCTCCCACAATCATTTATCATCAACTTCTCTTAGCCAATCATCAGTAATTTGTGTAAGTATTGTGCTTGTTGAATGTTCTTCCCTATAAGCATGCTGATAGTCTGTTGTTAATTTGTTTACAGTAAAATAGCATTGTATCTTGTCAAACACCATTTTTCCCAAAAGTCTACATTAGCCAATATAGTGTTTACTATTCTTGAATGACTTTTTCTTGGGTAGTGGAATGACTTTTTCCCTCCAGGCCTGAGGACACCCACTTTCTAGTGGGCTTAGATTGAAGATATGGCAAATAGGAATGGCAATATCATCCACTATTTTATATATATATATATATATATTTTACCTCTTTTTCTCCCCAATTTTGTGGTATCCAATTAGAAGTAGTTATTGTTATTGTCTTGTTTCATCGCTGCAACTACTGTAAGGACACCGGGAGAGGCGAAAGTCGAGAGCCATGTGTCCTCCGAAACACAACCCAACCAAGGCACACTGCTTCTTGACACAACGCACATCCAACCCGGAAGCCAGCTGCACCAATGTGTCAGAGGAAACACCGTACACCTAGCGACCTGGTCAGCATGCACTGCACATGGACCACCACAGGAGTCGCTAGTGTGCGATGAGACAAGGATATCCCTGCCGGCCAAACCCTCCCTGAACCCGGACGGCAATTGTGCATCGCCCCATAAGCCTCCCGGTCACGGCCGGCCTGGGCTCGAACCCAGAATCTCTGGTGGCACAGATGCAGTGCCTTAGACCACTGCGCCACCCGGGAGGCCTATCCTCAATATTTTTACATGCCATTTTCAATTTCAGGTTATTAGATGTATAAGTTTTAGTAACAAAAGAACACCATGGTTGTAATAACACTTTAAACAGGTAGTTTGTAAATGTGTATGTTTTGGGTCCACACTGATAATTTAACGTATGTAAATTGGACAGTCACGGAGGATTTTCGCTGAATAAATGGTCAGGGCATACTGTAGCACTTTCTATTCAGCTTCAGGCTACTTTGATGTAAGGCTTGACGACACCTGTAGTAACTACTTCTATCCGTCACACCCATTGTTGCTTATCCATTGATCACAAAATATACAGTTGAAGTCGGAAGTTTACATACACTTAGGTTTTCAACCACTCCACAAATTTCTTGTTAACAAACTATAGTCTTGGCAAGTCAGTTAGGACATCTACTTTGTGCATGACACAAGTAATTTTTCCAGCAATTGTTTACAGACAGATTGTTTCACTTATAATTCACTGTATCACAATTCTAGTGGGTCAGAAGTTTACATACACTAAATTGACTTTGTCTTTAAACTGCTTTGAACATTCCAGAAAATGATGTCATGGCTTTAGAAGCTTCTGATAGGCTAATTGATATGATATGATTTGAGTCAATTGGAGGTGTACCTGTGGATGTATTTCAAGGCCTACCTTCAAACTCAGTACCTCTTTGTTTGACATCATGTGAAAATCAAAAGAAATCAGCCAATACCTCATAAAAATAATTGTAGACCTCCACAAGTCTGGTTAATCCTTGGGAGCAATTTCCAAACACCTGAAGGTACCACGTTCATCTGTACAAACAATAGTAAGCAAGTATAAACACCATGGGACCACGCAGCAGTCATACCGCTCAGGAAGGAGATGCATTCTGTCTCCTAGAGATGAATGTACTTTGGTGCGAGCAAGGAGGCCTACAAACCTGACTCAGTTACACCAGCTCTGTCTGTGATAACATGCGTCTTGGTGAGAGGTGTAGGAGTCAGGCGCAGGAGAGAGCAGGGATGTCTGAGAAGCGTGTTTAATTATATAGTCCAGCAATACAAAAACGGCACAGACCAAAACCCCAAAACTACGCTCTCGAATAATCAGAAACTCGTGCAAACGCACGGAGGAACAAACACAGTTCCGACACTTTACATACACGTGCGTAATAGCGAAAAAACAACAAACATCAAATACACTCGAGCGCAATGCACACAAGTCTAATCCTGCACGAATTACGGCAGGTAACAGGTGCCCTATATACCCACAGAAATCAAAGCAATGAAAACCAGGTGTGAAAAGGAACACAGACAAAACAACCAGAAAAAGAAAAAGGGATCGGTAGCGGCTAGTAGACCGGCGACGCCGAGCGCCGAGCGCCGCCCGAACAGGGAGAGGAGTTACCTTCGGTAGAAGTCGTGACACTGTCAGGAGGAATGGGCCAAAATTCATCCAACTTATTGTGGGAAGCTTGTGGAAAGCTACCCGAAACGATTGACCCAAGTTAAACAATTTAAAGGCAATGCTACCAAATATTAATTAAATACTAACAGGGAATTTTTCAGGAATTGTGAAAAACTGAGTTTAAATGTATTTGGCTAAGGTGTATGTAAACCTCCGACTTCAACTGTATCAATGTAATTACACCCAACACAATGTTGAAAACCAGAATGCTTCCTAACACTAGATCACATAACTAGACGTGAGCTGGGCGTGATCCCAACGCTGCCACCAATATAACAGAAGAAAGTGAAAGCTGCAACAGGGACTCTAACCAGGGCTGATACGTGGCAAAGTAAACTCTAAGGGCTACTACCATGAAAGCCTAGTAGGTCTCGGGCAGAGGCAGTAGGCCTACAATGCTGGCATATGCCTTGTTACAATAGCCTAAGTATATAACATGATTGACACCACCGTAATAATAATCATTAAACGGCCTTGGACGTGTCATAAGTGTATGCCAACATAATTCATTATTTTACATTAACCTGTTTAACTGCATTGATATGGCTTAATTGATAAAAGTCCAGACTCGTTATAGACGCAAATAACATGCAGTTGATTCAGGGGAATTTAAACATTTTTTTAGGTCTTCTGTTTCCCCACCTTTGTTGATGAATTCATTTCCCATTATGAAAATGTATCCCCATTCCCCAATAAAATACCTTCATCAATATCACCCTTATTGTTGTTGTTGACAAATACAGCTTTTAACTCCAATTTGGCAACACTTATAAAATCCGACATAGCACCAGTATCCCAAAGTATTAAGCAAAAACAACCATAGAAAAAACGTAAGGCTACTATTATATTCTAAGTATTTTGGGTGGCAATCTGGTTGATTAACAATATTGGGTTGTTAACATGCTGGTTGATTAACAGTATTGGGTTGTTAACATGCTGGTTGATTAACAGTATTGGGTTGTTAACATGCTGGTTGATTAACAGTATTGGGTTGTTAACATGCTGGTTGATTAACAGTATTGGGTTGTTAACATGCTGGTTGATTAACAGTATTGGGTTGTTAACATGCTGGTTGATTAACAGTATTGGGTTGTTAACATGCTGGTTGATTAACAGTATTGGGTTGTTAACATGCTGGTTGATTAACAATATTGGGTTGTTAACATGCTGGTTGATTAACAGTATTGGGTTGTTAACATGCTGGTTGATTAACAGTATTGGGTTGTTAACATGCTGGTTGATTAACAGTATTGGGTTGTTAACATGCTGGTTGATTAACAGTATTGGGTTGTTAACATGCTGGTTGATTAACAGTATTGGGTTGTTAACATGCTGGTTGATTAACAGTATTGGGTTGTTAACATGCTGGTTGATTAACAGTATTGGGTTGTTAACATGCTGGTTGATTAACAGTATTGGGTTGTTAACATGCTGGTTGATTAACAGTATTGGGTTGTTAACATGCTGGTTGATTAACAGTATTGGGTTGTTAACATGCTGGTTGATTAACAGTATTGGGTTGTTAACATGCTGGTTGATTAACAGTATTGGGTTGTTAACATGCTGGTTGATTAACAGTATTGGGTTGTTAACATGCTGGTTGATTAACAGTATTGGGTTGTTAACATGCTGGTTGATTAACAGTATTGGGTTGTTAACATGCTGGTTGATTAACAGTATTGGGTTGTTAACATGCTGGTTGATTAACAGTATTGGGTTGTTAACATGCTGGTTGATTAACAGTATTGGGTTGTTAACATGCTGGTTGATTAACAGTATTGGGTTGTTAACATGCTGGTTGATTAACAGTATTGGGTTGTTAACATGCTGGTTGATTAACAGTATTGGGTTGTTAACATGCTGGTTGATTAACAGTATTGGGTTGTTAACATGCTGGTTGATTAACAGTATTGGGTTGTTAACATGCTGGTTGATTAACAGTATTGGGTTGTTAACATGCTGGTTGATTAACAGTATTGGGTTGTTAACATGCTGGTTGATTAACAGTATTGGGTTGTTAACATGCTGGTTGATTAACAGTATTGGGTTGTTAACATGCTGGTTGATTAACAGTATTGGGTTGTTAACATGCTGGTTGATTAACAGTATTGGGTTGTTAACATGCTGGTTGATTAACAGTATTGGGTTGTTAACATGCTGGTTGATTAACAGTATTGGGTTGTTAACATGCTGGTTGATTAACAGTATTGGGTTGTTAACATGCTGGTTGATTAACAGTATTGGGTTGTTAACATGCTGGTTGATTAACAGTATTGGGTTGTTAACATGCTGGTTGATTAACAGTATTGGGTTGTTAACATGCTGGTTGATTAACAGTATTGGGTTGTTAACATGCTGGTTGATTAACAGTATTGGGTTGTTAACATGCTGGTTGATTAACAGTATTGGGTTGTTAACATGCTGGTTGATTAACAGTATTGGGTTGTTAACATGCTGGTTGATTAACAGTATTGGGTTGTTAACATGCTGGTTGATTAACAGTATTGGGTTGTTAACATGCTGGTTGATTAACAGTATTGGGTTGTTAACATGCTGGTTGATTAACAGTATTGGGTTGTTAACATGCTGGTTGATTAACAGTATTGGGTTGTTAACATGCTGGTTGATTAACAGTATTGGGTTGTTAACATGCTGGTTGATTAACAGTATTGGGTTGTTAACATGCTGGTTGATTAACAGTATTGGGTTGTTAACATGCTGGTTGATTAACAGTATTGGGTTGTTAACATGCTGGTTGATTAACAGTATTGGGTTGTTAACATGCTGGTTGATTAACAGTATTGGGTTGTTAACATGCTGGTTGATTAACAGTATTGGGTTGTTAACATGCTGGTTGATTAACAGTATTGGGTTGTTAACATGCTGGTTGATTAACAGTATTGGGTTGTTAACATGCTGGTTGATTAACAGTATTGGGTTGTTAACATGCTGGTTGATTAACAGTATTGGGTTGTTAACATGCTTTTATGTGTATATAAATAAATGTGGGACACAAAAAAGGCAGTGTGGAGCACCATTTGCCCAAAATGCATTGCTCCAATAACTTTTAAAAGATTGTTCTGAAGTTTTAAATCTACGAATGAAGTCTCACAAAAATGTATGTATTTTCACACCAATTAAGCCACACAAAAACGCACAAAATCTGCTGAAATACTTTTTGTACATATTTGCACGAATTGAGTGTTGGAAATGTATACACTTGAACGTACTGCTGTCCGTGTTCTACAATTTTGCCATCTGTAGTCTAAAAGCATCCACAGTAATTAGCATTCATTTGAATGGCTTAAGTTCCATACTTGGACACCTTGCACTTTCCTCAATAAATAAGTTGACACGCAAAAAGTGTACCTGCCACACCTGTCCTTGAGTAGCCGACCGTCAATATAAAAGCGTATGTCATTATATCTTTATCCTGTTACGTTAAGCATTCCTATTAACAACGATATTCCAGGAGGCTTTTGGTTTATGATTCCATGCTGCAGATACTGGGGCCTGATATTTTGATAAGGGCAGAGTTGGGTTATCCTCAGCTGCTCTGGGGAGAGGGCGAGAGAGAGAGAGAGAGAGAGAGAGAGAGAGGGAGGATTTTCGCATTCTTATAAAGACCGCTGGATGCGCTTGTAGTGCTCAGTAGACAGTAGACAGACACACAGAGAGAATACAGTTGTGGCAGGACGGGACCGGTGACGCAGAATGGCTCAGAACGGAACAACAGAGAACGGGGTGACCGGGGCGAATGGCGATGGGAGCCCTCCCATGCCTTTTCCCCAGCCCGTCAAAGTACAAGAGATACGCCACACCAAGGTGAGACGCACGTCTTATTAAGTAACATAGCAGCAATCACTGAATAGTGAAAATGTAATGTGAACAAAAATGCACAAATAACTTTTTAACTGTTTTCAACTATATACATAGTACTACTGCATTGTTGGGAAAGAGCATTCAAGAAAATCATTTCACTGTGCTAGTTAGTGCATGTACTGTACTAGTTAGTGCATGTACTGTACTAGTTAGTGCACGTGACCATAAAAACGTGAAACTTGAGTGTAAGGTATAAGGTATAATATAATGTCACAGTACATGTTTAAGACATCATAAACTAGGGGAGGTGAATTTCGTCAAGTTATTGTAATGCATGTTAGTCTGTAGCCTGTGCACAGGCTAGAGGTGGTGGTGTGCCTGTTGGTGTGCTATCCATGTCTTCATATTGGAGTTGGATCCAAAAGACTGCATTCAAAATATATTTGAAAAGCAAAAAACACACTTGAGTTATGCTCCTGTGTTATATTGCTTACTGATAGTAGCCTACTGAACAGGTGCGTTGTAAAACAGTATTTTTTAAAGACAGCTCTTTCTTTGTGTCCAACAGATTTTTATCAACAATGAGTGGCACACCTCTCTGAAAGGAAAGACGTTTCAGACCTTCAATCCAGCAACAGGTGTCAAAATCTGTGAAGTGGAAGAAGCAGACAAAGTATGTCCCTAAAACAGAAATTCACGTTTGATTAGGCCAATGTCTTAATTACTAAGTTGACTTGAGGAAATAAGGAATGTTTGCTAAATCAAATGAACAGAATTGTATTACTACTACTGCAGTGATCCTGTCTTCTCTCCTCCTCTCTATCTCTCTTCATCTGGTTCTGATTGGGTTCCAGGGACTGCAGGGGGTCTGCCAAAATATATATACAGTGGGGCAAAAAAGTATTTAGTCAGCCACCGATTGTGCAAGTTCTCCCACTTAAAAAGATAAGAGAGGCCTGTAATTTTCATCATAGGTACACTTCAACTATGACAGACAAAATTAGAAAAAAAAATCCAGAAAATCACATTGTAGGATTTTTTATGAATTTATTTGCAAATTATGGTGGAAAATAAGTATTTGGTCACCTACAAACAAGCAAGATTTCTGGCTCTCACAGACCTGTAACTTATTCTTTAAGAGGCTCCTCTGTCCTCCACTCGTTACCTGTATTAATGGCACCTGTTTGAACTTGTTATCAGTATAAAAGACACCGGTCCACAACCTCAAACAGTCACACTCCAAACTCCACTATGGCCAAGACCAAAGAGCTGTCAAAGGACACCAGAAACAAAATTGTAGACCTGCACCAGGCTGGAAAGACTGAATCTGCAATAGGTAAGCAGCTTGGTTTGAATAAATCAACTGTGGGAGCAATTATTAGGAAATGGAAGACATGCAAGACCACTGATAATCTCCCTCGATCTGGGGCTCCACGCAAGATCTCACCCCGTGGGGTCAAAATGATCACAAGAATGGTGATCAAAAATCCCAGAACCACACGGGGGGACCTAGTGAATGACCTGCAGAGAGCTGGGACCAAAGTAACAAAGCCTACCATCAGTAACACACTACACCGCCAGGGACTCAAATCCTGCAGTGCCTCAAATCCTGCAGTGCCAGATGTGTCCCCCTGCTTAAGCCAGTACATGTCCAGGCCCGTCTGAAGTTTGCTAGAAAGCATTTGGATGATCCCGAAGAAGATTGGGAGAATGTCATATGGTCAGATGAAACCAAAATATAACTTTTTGGTAAAAACTCAACTCGTCGTGTTTGGAGGACAAAGAATGCTGAGTTGCATCCAAAGAACACCATACCTACTGTGAAGCATGGGGGTGGAAACATCATGCTTTGGGGCTGTTTTTCTGCAAAGGGACCAGGACGACCATGTATCTTGAGATTTTGAGTGAAAACCTCCTTCCATCAGCAAGGGCATTGAAGATGAAACGTGGCTGGGTCTTTCAGCATGACAATGATCCCAAACACACCGCCCGGGCAACGAAGGAGTGGCTTTGTAAGAAGCATTTCAAGGTCCTGGTGTGGCCTAGCCAGTCTCCAGATCTCAACCCCATAGAACATCTTTGGAGGGAGTTGAAAGTCCGTGTTGCCCAGCAGCAGCCCCAAAACATCACTGCTCTATAGGAGATCTGCATGGAGGAATGGGCCAAAATACCAGCAACAGTGTGTGAAAACCTTGTGAAGACTTACAGAAAACGTTTGACCTCTGTCATTGCCAACAAAGGGTATATAACAAAGTATTGAGATAAACTTTTGTTATTGACCAAATACTTATTTTCCACCATAATTTGCAAATACATTCATTAAAAATCCTACAATGTGATTTTCTGGATTTTCCCCCCTCATTTTGTCTATGATGAAAATTGCAGGCCTCTCTCATCTTTTTAAGTGGGAGAACTTGCACAATTGGTGAATGACTAAATACTTTTTTGCCCCACTGTATATATATTAAAACGTTTTTTTCTCCATTGTCATATTAAAACGTTTTCTTCTCCATTGTTTTTATGGATATCGCTAACAACAACAGAATAAACACATTTTTAATTACATACCTACAGTAGGAAAGAGGATAATATTTAAATTTTATTTGCCAACTCCTAATATTGAGCAAATTACACTCATTGGAGCTGATACACTGACTGGAGTGTCTGACAATAGGCTACCAATCAATAGGCTACCTGTCAGTAGGCTACCTGTCAATAGGCTACCAGTCAATAGGCTACCAGTCAATAGGCTACCAGTCAATAGGCTATCTGTCAATAGGCTAAAAGTGTGGCAAATGCCGTTCACTGCTGGTTAGCTTTCTTGACTTGGACATGTCTGCTAAGACATGGCTAACCTTAGTTTAAACAGCTAAAACTCTTAGCGAAAATCTGTTTGGAGTTACTACCTTTCTAGCTAATAGTCTGTTAGAGACTACACTTCCTCTTTCAATTATAATGTGGGAGGTCAAAATAATGAAAACTACTTACCAAATCTATTCATTTTAAAATGTTGATTACTTCTCATTATGATTATTTAACTAGGCAAGTCAGTTAAGAACAAATTCTTATTTTCAATGACGGCTTAGGAACAGTTGGTTAACTGCCTGTTCAGGGGCAGAACGACAGATATTTACCTTGTCAGCTCGGGGATTTGATCTTGCAACCTTCCGGTTACTAGTCCAACGCTCTACCTGCCGCCCAAGACATGAAATAAATGTTTTTGCTAACGTATGATGGGGGTCCCTGGGTCGCCAGTTTACCTGGGAGGGGGTCCCTGGGTCGCCAGTTTACCTGGGAGGGGGTCCCTGGGTCGCCAGTTTACCTGGGAGGGGGTCCCTGGTCAATTAAAGGTTGAAGACCTTTGATCTCGGCCTACATGTTTAATTTCCTTTTCCATAGCCTAATTTAAAAATGAGACAGTGACTGTCTATCAACTTAATGTCAAGGTCTTTTATTAGGCTACAGACGAAAATACATTTTAGCGAATTAATTAGGCCTATCAATTATCATTAGCCTGCTCATAATTGTAACTTATGCAAAACAATATTACCCATAGAAATGTTTTAGGTTGGTTATCAGTTGTCTGTGTGAAAGCTGTTGATGTGTACCTGCAGGCAGATGTGGACAAGGCTGTAAAGGCTGCCAGAGCGGCCAGCCAGAGGGGCTCGCCGTGGCGAAGGATGGACGTGTCAAGCCGGGGGCGACTCCTGCACAAGCTCGCTGACCTGATGGAGAGGGACCGGGCACTGCTAGCGGTAAGTTGTGGATGTAACGGCCTATTAACCTTATATGTCTTTAGACTGTAGAAGGCTACAACTAGCAGCCTATTGGTAAACTTGACATCTGTCACCTGCGTTGTGAAGGTAGCCTATCATCTAGTTTGGGTGTCCAGAGAGACTTGACAGCAGCAGCACGGTGCGCAATGCACCAGACGCTGCAGGTGCATGATCTGTGATTGAAAATCTTTTCCATGCTGGTATGTTGCGACTCGGGTAATATATATTTTTCAGTTCTACACTTGTTGCTATATAATCCCCACACAACCTTGACATTCATTCTAATATTGTTGGTGAGTGTCTTTGTGTGCCTGTGTGTGTCACAAGAGAAAAAGAGTTGAACTGCCATGGAATTGTATTGACAGTGGACTAATGGACAATGGAGTGTAGTATTACTTTAACCTCAAACAATATAACAACCTTTTGGCAATAAGCAAATCATTTCCATACAAAACATCTATCAAAAACATATTTTGAAGTTGATTGACATAGACTGACCAGGTGAATCCAGGTGAAAGCTACTGTATGATCCCTTATTGATGGTGCATGTTAAATCCACTTCAATCAGTGTAGATGAAGGGGAGAAGACCGGTTAAATGAGTTTTAAGCCTTGAGAAAATGGAGATCTGGGTTGTGATTGTGTGCCATTCAGAGGGTGAATGGGCAAGACACAAGATTTAAGTGCCTTTGTACGGGACATTGTAGTAGGTGCCAGGTGGGTGCAACTGAATATTAGGAAGGTGTTCGTAATGTTTGGTATATTCATTGTATAGATGAGTTAGAACAATGTTTTGGCCAACTTAAAATGTGAGGCTTATGCAACAGTTATCATTTGGTGGGTGTTTATATTTCTCCTATTTTACATATCTGCAAGTGTGTATTAATACGCATGCATGAATTGGAAATGTGTTTTCTGCATACCGATATCCCAACTCTCCCTGAGAGAGGGTCTGCCATAATTAACAGCAACCCCTGGAGCTATTAGGGTTAAGTGTCTTGCTCCAGGCCACACCAACAGATTCTTCACCTTTGCGGCTCAAGGATTTGAACTTGCAACTTTTTAGTTATTGGTCCAACGTTGAAAAACACGAGGCTACCTGCTGCCACTTCTCCAAAAAGTTGAGTCAACTCAAAAAGGCTGTGGAACTAATGTAGTTACTAAAAGATCTTGAGTTGGGCCACCTTGGATTATTTTAGACAGTGTAAATCAGATATTACAGTGGTGGGTGATCCAAGCCCAGTTCCAATGCCTTCTCACGTATTCCAATGCCTTTTCAATTGAGTTTCCAGATTGCATTAGGAGTCAGATTTGTAAATGAAACATTACAGATGAGAGTGAAGTCATATTATGGGACTGCATGTGGCTGCTAATTGAAAACATGTTTTGGGAGGGCTGCTTGTGCTGGGGTATCGCTAATTACGCTAACCCCTGTTCTGTTTGTGGGGGAAATAAAGACCAGATTTAGCATTTAGCTCAATGAAAAGATACAGGATAAATCTATTGGTGTTCTAGCTCTGTGGCAGTGCTTCGTCTCTCATTATCTGTCCATTTGCAGTGGGTTGAATTAGATCTTATTGGTCAGATAGCCTACATATGTCATTGTGGGGCTGCACTTGATCTGGTTCTCCCATAGAGATAGATAGAGCCCTTGAATTGAATTGAATTGAATTAGAGGACTCTAGTGCCCAAAAGTCTGATTTAGCATTGGCAGTGTCATTGAGGCCTTTCACCATTTTGAAGTAGCCAAATCGGTGGGAATTCCAATGGGTTAAGGAAGGAACACAAAATGATGTAGCTGATCCGCACTCAAAAATGAGATTCAAGGTTTCTTTCTAGTATTTTGTTAATTCGGGGGTAGGTAGATAGACAAACATTTCAGCCTTCCTAAGCCTTCGTCAGTGTAATTCACAAGGATCACATAATTCCATCATCAGGAGGGATCAGCTCATGAACTATACTTGTAAGCAAACATTCCATAACTGCAGGTGGCAGTAAATCGGCAGCTTTGACTTGATACCTGTTCAGACAACACACTCCAGGTGGCAGTATGCACCTTTTCAGTTTGATTAACAACTCATAGAAGTAGTACTAGAAGAAAATTGACTACTTCAAAATGGAGATGCCAGTGCGCTCACAGATGCCATAATAGGACTGATACAAAGTCCTCTATCATTCTCTATTGGTTCTCCCAAACCCCAAGGTAAATCAAGCGCACCTCAAAGTATTTGACGTATGTATTTGCCCCAGGTTTTTAGTAAACACTTGACTTGTGTCCCCCTTGAGACAGTCAATCAAAGAACTTGAGTATCATAGCACCATATAAGTGTACAAATCATGTTTGACACAGTGGGTCTCACCATACAATATCTTTCTCTTCCCCAACACATTCGGCTTAGTGGTTGCAAGCAGCTTGTGTCTGTCATAGAGTTTAGTAACTTACGTACAGTCACTTTTTCAAATATTGTCAAATGCACAACGTCATGGATTGCTTTTGTCTAGGTTTTTGTCCACCCCTCTGCTCTATAGAAATGATTGTTCATCTAGATTTGAAAAACATTTGTTTTGACATTCAGATTCAGATGGATGTGTTGTATTTTCTGGTCATCTAATGTTCCAGCTCACTGCAGCCTTGGCTACACAGAGAGACAACTGTGCTAGCGATGTCAGTGGTGCCGTACCCTGGCCTCTCCTCAGCCTCCTATTAGCATTATTATTATTACTATTACTTTTCTTTCTGAACCCATGAACTCCCACAGCATGTTCACTTCTTGGCGCACGTCGAGGGCATAAAACCTTGTTTTGTAGCAACCAAGGGGTTGATGGTGCTGCGATTGCAGCCGACTGAGTACAAGATGACAGAAACTCTCAAAATAGATTTTTGAGAACATATATTATTAGTTGTTTTTTGTTCCACAACAGCTATTATTTTCTCCTATTGAGATGATTTTGCCTCAGGTTCCCCAGAAGTTAGGATAGCCTGCATTAACGTGGCCTTAATGCACTATGTTCAATGTTTCTGCCTCAGGTTCCCCAGAAGATAGGATAGCCTGCATTAACGTGGCCTTAATGCACTATGTTCAATGTTTCTGATTCTTTTTTACAGACTATGGAGACTATAGACACTGGGAAGCCATTCCTTCATTCTTTCTTCATTGATCTGGACGGCAGCATCAAAACCCTTAGATACTATGCCGGTTGGGCCGACAAGATACATGGCAAAACCATGCCTGTAGGTAAGTGTCTCTGTGCAGCTTTAAAACCTTTTAGATTGCCAGGCTACTACTTTCACCTACAGGTATAGTGCATTATGATTTGTTAATGCACGTAGGCTTACGACCCCTTACAACATCTCATTATCATCTCGTAATGATCCAGTTATTACCATTTCATACATTTATAATACAACAACATTTCCAAACAGTGTTATTATATGCTTATCACAGGTAATAATGCATTATAACAGCCAGCTTTTATTAAAGTATTTCCCAAAAAGGTCCATGACCTGTCAATCTGATCAAGCTGTTTCTCAACAATCACTTGTCTCTCTCCTTTGTGGCTTAATGGCCCACATAGACTTTCTGTCCACTATATGATTAGCCCACTGGTTCCGCCCAGTCGTCAAGAAACAAGTTAATTAGCGGTCGAGTCACTCAGCCAATCCATCAATTGTCCGCAGCCCTGGGTGGCATCTCGTCCGTCCTCTTAATAGTTCCCCCTATCGCAGTGTCAAAAACCATCCTCGGCCGCCACGGCAGGACGTCAGATAGACAAAACAGGCTTCCCTATTTCCTCCTGATTAGATTCCAATGGGGCAGTTGAGAGACGAAAGGCTGGCGAGGACAAAGGAAGAGGAAGAGGGGGCTGATGGTAATCAGCGAGGTGCAACAGTCTGTGTCAGGATTAGCTGAGAATCAGACACTCCAGATCAGTGCCTGATCAACGCCTCTGAGTTGGCCCCCCTCTCCTCTCCTCTCCTCTCCTCTCCTCTCCTCTCCTCTCCTCTCCTCTCCTCTCCTCTCCTCTCCTCTCCTCTCCTCTCCTCTCCTCTCCTCTCCTCTCCTCTCCTCTCCTCTCCTCTCCTCTCCTCTCCTCTCCTCTCCTCCTCTCCTCCCCTCCCCTCCACTCCCCTCCCCTCCCCTCTCCTCTCCTCTCCTCTCCTCCCCTCCCCTCTCCTCTCCTCTCCTCTCCTCTCCTCTATCAGCATTTGCATTTGTCAGTAGCAACTCCCAGACTAAGATGACTATCCCCTGGTGTAATAGTCTGTATACAGTCACTCCTCTACCTGTCAGGAACAACTCCCAGACTAAGATGACTATCCCCTGGTGTAATAGTCCGTATACAGTCACTCCTCTACCTGCCAGTAGCAACTTGGTGACTTATAAACAGCTCTAGGCCCGGAGTCTGGTCGAGCAGGTAACGCTCTCACCTTTAGAACCATATATATACCCCCTGAGATGGGGCTGCTGGTTCGATCCCCACATCAGCCCTACATATTTCTGCTCTCTCTACTCTGTCTCTCTACTCCTAACCTGTCATGAAAATAATACAAATACGAATGGAGTTTGGAATTCCTCTCTCCTTAAAAAAAAACGCTCTGGGCCTAAATAAGCAAAGGTGCACTGCTCAAAAGTAGTGCACTACATAGGGAATAGGGTGCTATTTGGGACACAGTCTAATTCCCTCTACTCTACTGTATATCCCATGTCTACTCCCCTGGCTATGGAAATGGAACCTTTGATAAGCTGTAAAGTGTGGGATGAGTGGGCTCACCCAGGACACAGGGAGATAATGGATCCTGGGTGTGTAGCAGTCTGTCACCACATACATCAATAGAAGAAACAAGACAAGGTCACGGAGTGAGAGTGTCAGATTGAACCCATTATCTAGGCTATCAGCTGAGCTTTTGACATGTCCGTGTGTGGAGGTGGAGGGGGATCATGCAAAATGTCACGGAAGGAAGTAAGGTGCCAAAAGTAGAGCACTATATCGGGAATAGGGTGTCATTAAGGCAGCATTGGAGTCAGTAAGTTGTTCCCGCTAGTTGCTATGTCAGAAGGATGGACCTTAGTTGCACAGATACTGTGGTACAGCAGTGAAAAAGGATTTTGGAATGTCTTGTGTTGGTGTAAGTTCATGTTACTGTGCAGTATTATACATGTATTTTTAAATAGACCGTTTCCTGTCTGTGTTTTATGTCGGCCTACCTTGGAGTTGTGCTGTTAGAGTTGAGGGCACTAAAACCTTTGGTTGCACCGCAGTAGACTATCGGTGGAACAATTGCTGCAACGCATGTGCAACATGGCACACTGACATGTTGTAACCACAATTGTTGGTGCAGGGTTTTAACAAACCTTTCAGTACCCGCAACACCCCAAGTAAGTACATTCTGCTGAACAGAGTAGTTTAAGGTCAACTCTATCGCATAAACATTCCAACTTAACTTATTTATAGTTCAACTGTATTTACCCTAAAAAAAGCCAGTTGACTGCTACAGAGAACGAGGAGGGTGGGACATTGCAGCAATTAAATGGAGGGGGGGGGGGGGTGTTAGAGATGGGGGACGCTTTTAATTGCCCCTCCATTCCAAGAAGGTCAGGGGTGACATTTCACTCTGAACAATAGACTTAATAGTCTGGTTATTGGGGACTCTATCTGCCCGCTCTATTTCCTTCTATTAAACAGGACTTTCAGCCATGTGAGGAGCAGGGCACAGGGACTTTTAGAACTGTCAGAGGAGGAGCAGGGCACAGGGACTTTTAGAATGGTTAGAGGAGGAGCAGGGCACAGGGACTTTTAGAACAGGCAGAGGAGGAGCAGGGCACAGGGACTTTTAGAACTGTCAGAGGAGGAGCAGGGCACAGGGACTTTTAGAACTGGCAGAGGAGGAGCAGGGCACAGGGACTTTTAGAACTGGCAGAGGAGGAGCAGGGCACAGGGACTTTTAGAACAGGCAGAGGAGGAGCAGGGCACAGGGACTTTTAGAACTGGCAGAGGAGGAGCAGGGCACAGGGACTTTTAGAACAGGCAGAGGAGGAGCAGGGCACAGGGACTTTTAGAACTGGCAGAGGAGGAGCAGGGCACAGGGACTTTTAGAACAGGCAGAGGAGGAGCAGGGCACAGGGACTTTAGAACTGGCAGAGGAGGAGCAGGGCACAGGGACTTTTAGAACTGTCAGAGGAGGAGCAGGGCACAGGGACTTTTAGAATGGCAGAGGAGGAGCAGGGCACAGGGACTTTTAGAACTGGCAGAGGAGGAGCAGGGCACAGGGACTTTTAGAACTGGCAGAGGAGGAGCAGGGCACAGGGACTTTTAGAGTGGCAGAGGAGGAGCAGGGCACAGGGACTTTTAGAACTGGCAGAGGAGGAGCAGGGCACAGGGACTTTTAGAAGGGCAGAGGAGGAGCAGGGCACAGGGACTTTTAGAAGGGCAGAGGAGGAGCAGGGCACAGGGACTTTTAGAATGGCAGAGGAGGAGCAGGGCACAGGGACTTTTAAAAGGGCAGAGGAGGAGCAGAAAACAGGGACTTTTAGAAGGGCAGAGGAGGAGCAGAAAACAGGGACTTTTAGAACTGGCAGAGGAGGAGCAGGGCACAGGGACTTTTAGAAAGGCAGAGGAGGAGCAGGGCACAGGGACTTTTAGAAGGGCAGAGGAGGAGAAAATGACTGTGTGCTCCCCGTTTATATGGAGAGGAGATTGTTGACCATCATTCGAAAATGCAAATGGTTGATGCAGCAAAATAAATGGGAAAGGATGCCACATTTAAACAGACTGTAAACTAAATAAATGAGAAAGGATGCCACATTTAAACAGACTGTAAACTAAATAAATGAGAAAGGATGCCACATTTAAACAGACTGTAAACTAAATAAATGAGAAAGGATGCCACATTTAAACAGACTGTAAACTAAATAAATGAGAAAGGATGCCACATTTAAACAGACTGTAAACTAAATAAATGAGAAAGGATGCCACATTTAAACAGACTGTAAAGTAAATAAATGAGAAAGGATGCCACATTTAAACAGACTGTAAACTAAATAAATGAGAAAGGATGCCACATTTAAACAGACTGTAAACTAAATAAATGAGAAAGGATGCCACATTTAAACAGACTGTAAACTAAATAAATGAGAAAGGATGCCACATTTAAACAGACTGTAAACTAAATAAATGAGAAAGGATGCCACATTTAAACAGACTGTAAACTAAATAAATGAGAAAGGATGCCACATTTAAACAGACTGTAAACTAAATAAATGGGAAAGGATGCCACATTTAAACAGACTGTAAACTAAATAAATGGGAAAGGATGCCACATTTAAACAGACTGTAAACTAAATAAATGAGAAAGGATGCCACATTTAAACAGACTGTAAACTAAATAAATGAGAAAGGATGCCACATTTAAACAGACTTTAAACTAAATAAATGAGAAAGGATGCCACATTTAAACAGACTGTAAACTAAATAAATGAGAAAGGATGCCACATTTAAACAGACTGTAAACTAAATAAATGAGAAAGGATGCCACATTTAAACAGACTTTAAACTAAATAAATGAGAAAGGATGCCACATTTAAACAGACTGTAAACTAAATAAATGAGAAAGGATGCCACATTTAAACAGACTGTAAACTAAATAAATGAGAAAGGATGCCACATTTAAACAGACTGTAAACTAAATAAATGAGAAAGGATGCCACATTTAAACAGACAGTAAACTAAATAAATGAGAAAGGATGCCACATTTAAACAGACTGTAAACTAAATAAATGAGAAAGGATGCCACATTTAAACAGACTGTAAACTAAATAAATGAGAAAGGATGCCACATTTAAACAGACTGTAAACTAAATAAATGAGAAAGGATGCCACATTTAAACAGACTGTAAACTAAATAAATGAGAAAGGATGCCACATTTAAACAGACTGTAAACTAAATAAATGAGAAAGGATGCCACATTTAAACAGACTGTAAACTAAATAAATGAGAAAGGATGCCACATTTAAACAGACTGTAAACTAAATAAATGAGAAAGGATGCCACATTTAAACAGACTGTAAACTAAATAAATGAGAAAGGATGCCACATTTAAACAGACTGTAAACTAAATAAATGAGAAAGGATGCCACATTTAAACAGACTGTAAACTAAATAAATGAGAAAGGATGCCACATTTAAACAGACTGTAAACTAAATAAATGAGAAAGGATGCCACATTTAAACAGACTGTAAACTAAATAAATGAGAAAGGATGCCACATTTAAACAGACTGTAAACTAAATAAATGAGAAAGGATGCCACATTTAAACAGACTGTAAACTAAATAAATGAGAAAGGATGCCACATTTAAACAGACTGTAAACTAAATAAATGAGAAAGGATGCCACATTTAAACAGACTGTAAACTAAATAAATGAGAAAGGATGCCACATTTAAACAGACTGTAAACTAAATAAATGAGAAAGGATGCCATGGAGAGAGATTGATAATGAGCCTCTTGTTGTTGTGTTGTTGTTTCTCCAGATGACACGTTTATGTGCTTCACCAGACATGAGCCCGTAGGTGTGTGTGGAGCCATCATCCCAGTAAGTAGGACCAGTGTTTTGTGTTTGTGACTCTGAAATAATTATACATGTAGAATCTGGATGTGAACAAGTAATAAACACATACTACTGCTGTACTACAGCTAAACACAATGACTTGGCAAATAGAAGTGGTCAATTTCACCTACATTGACTGAAAAATGCATGCCTACACACACACGCACACACACACACACCCACGCCAACGACCAGGGGTGTACAGTGCAGTGAGTTTACCTTCACTATCAGAATCCCCACAGACGATAGCCATGGGACACAGATACAGTACAGGCCCACACACACACACACACACACACACACACACACACACACACACACACACACACACACACACACACACACACACACACACACACACACACACACACACACACACACACACACCCAACGACCAGGGGTGTACAGTGCAGTGAGTTTACCTTCACTGCATCAGAATCCCCACAGACGATAGCCATGGGACACAGATACAGTACAGGCCTACACACACACACACACACACACACACACCCAACGACCAGGGGTGTACAGTGCAGTGAGTTTACCTTCACTGTATCAGAATCCCCACAGACGATAGCCATGGGACACAGATACAGTACAGGCCTACACACACACACACACACACACACACCCAACGACCAGAGGTGTACAGTGCAGTGAGTTTACCTTCACTGTATCAGAATCCCCACAGACGATAGACATGGGACACAGATACAGTACAGGCCTACAGTACAGCAGACTGTTGGAGATTTACAATCGTGATGGACGGACGTCATGTTGGCACCAAAACTCTCCTTTATTCTAGAGACAAGGGAGAATGTTATCGTGTGTGTGTGTGTGTGTGTGTGTGTGTGTGTGTGTGTGTGTGTGTGTGTGTGTGTGTGTGTGTGTGTGTGTGTGTGTGCGTGTGAGTGTCTATGTGTTTTGTGTGTGTGTCTGTCTGTGTGTGTCTCTGTGTGCGTGTGCGTGTCTGTCTATGCGTGTGCGTGTCTGTCTGTGTGTGTGCGTGTGCGTGTCTGTGTGTGTGCGTGTGTGTGTGCGTGTGCATGTGTGTCTGTGTGTGTGTGTGTGTGTGTGTGTGTGTGTGTGTGTGTGTCTGTGCCAAACACAAGAGCCGTTCCTCATGCTTTTAACTGTCAGTGCTGTCACCCCAAAAACCATATTATTCTGTGCCTCGGCTCCAAGGGCATTACGTGTCCCTGGCACATACAGAAATATAACTCTTAGCATGCGTGTTGACAGTCATAGATCAGTGGAGCTGCAGCAATAACGAGATAGTTAAATCAGGTTACGCCCCAAATGGCACCCTAGTACCTACATAGTGCACTACTGTTGACTGAGCACTATAGGCTGTAGTGCACTATATAGGGAATAGGGTGTCATTTGGAATGCATTAGAATAAATGATCCCATTATATTCTCAGGTAACATCTTTCTTGAAAGTGAATTTTGAGGTAAATGCAACTTTATTTGGAATGATACAAAAATTAAGCTTTGAGTTTGGATTGGTTTAAAAAAAAACTGCATTTTACCTCTAACTTCAACTCCATCTGAGGGTGAAATTAAATCTGGGACATGGACTGGAAATGTAATCCTAATCTCTACCTTTCTTCACAAAGCATTCTCTCTCTTAATCCAACTGAAGTGTACCGTTACAGGAACATGACTGTTTACAACTATACATTACGGTCCCAAATGGCACCCTGCTCCCTACTTATGACCAGGACCCCCCACTATATGGCAAATAGGGTGTCATTTGGGATGCACCCTTACAGATCCATATTTTCTTTTTGCTGATATTATGGTCAGATAGCTTGGGGTGGGATGGTGATCCATGTAGGTTAGAGTAAAGGCTATCACATGGCACCGTGTTCACTAGAGTCTAGACCAGACTGGGGTATCATTTCTATTCCTACATTTTGACTGAGTGAATGCGGCCGATGGGCTTTCTCTGCTAGCATAAGTATATATCTTCTTATGTTGCTCCGGCAACAAAGGAACAAGCAGGCTGTTGTTCCACATGGGAGATTATATCATCAAAATGAAATTTATACTGAAGGACGTCGTGTAATTACTAAAAGCACCACTGGCACTCACGCAGACCATGAGTCACCGCTTAGGAAAAACAGGAAGCTTGTTTTTAGGGTTACACATCCCAAAAAATCCCTAATTGTGGCGGCTGTATCCAAAGCATTGTAAAAGTTAACAGTAAACATTAGGATTCTTACACGCGTTTGCTGTCTAATTTGTGTCTGAGGGTCCGGTTATTTGTTCATTTCTTTCATTAAGTTCTCTGTAGGGAGAATAACAGGGCAGAGAGAAGGTTTTGAAGCAGACTGTTTGAATCATCACTTTATAGGATGACAGCACAACGGTCTTGATTTGCTCTCTAATCAAATCATCACAGTACATCTCTGTACTGAAAGAGATAAATCTTGAAAACTTGGCTGCTGACATGCAACAAATAAAGGCATTATATCAACTAATAAAGAAAATACTAAAAGATCGTTTTTGAGTGAACTATCCCTTTAAGTGTTCAACCTGCCTGTCAAAGATACACTTGTTTTGTGTCTCCTAGTGGAACTTCCCCCTGCTGATGTTCATGTGGAAGGTGGCCCCGGCGCTGTGCTGTGGTAACACTGTGGTCATCAAGCCAGCCGAGCAGACCCCTCTCACAGCCCTGCACGTAGGATCTCTCATCAAAGAGGTGAGAGAAACTTTTAAGAAGAACAGGGGCCTCCAACTCCGCTGCTGAAGAGCTATACTGGGTGAGCATGGTGCAGACTGAAGGGGCTGTGATTGGTTGATTATTTGGAACAGTCAGGTGTGTCAGTGTTGGATTGGTTGATTATTTGGAACAGTCAGGTGTGTCAGTGTTAGATTGGTTGATTATTTGGAACAGTCAGGTGTGTCAGTGTTAGATTGGTTGATTATTTGGAACAGTCAGGTGTGTCAGTGTTAGATTGGTTGATTATTTGGAACAGTCAGGTGTGTCAGTGTTAGATTGGTTGATTATTTGGAACAGTCAGGTGTGTCAGTGTTAGATTGGTTGATTATTTGGAACAGTCAGGTGTGTCAGTGTTAGATTGGTTGATTATTTGGAACAGTCAGGTGTGCCAGTGTTGGATTGGTTGATTATTTGGAACAGTCAGGTGTGTCAGTGTTAGATTGGTTGATTATTTGGAACAGTCAGGTGTGTCAGTGTTAGATTGGTTGATTATTTGGAACAGTCAGGTGTGTCAGTGTTGGATTGGAAGTAAAGCCTGCACTCTGTGTAGCTCTCCATGATCGGATTTGGAGAATCCTACATTGCAATGAGGAGAGATATTATATATTATATAACTATATAACTATCCTTTATAACTGGACAGAAAAACAACGGGCGGCAGGGTAGCCTAGTGGTTAGAGCGTTGGACTAGTAACCGGAAGGTTGCAAGTTCAAACCCCCAAGCTGACAAGGTACAAATCTGTCGCTCTGCCCCTGAATATGCAGTTAACCCACTGTTCCTAGGCCGTCATTGAAAATAAGAATTTGTTCTTAACTGACTTGCCTAGTTAAATAAATAAATAATCTATTGGTCCTCCTCAGGACACATTGACTATTACGTCTGTTGCCCAGGAAACTCACCTGAGATCAAACTATAGACCCTTCTCCTATCCTTTCCTTTCCTCCCCTCTCTCCTCTCCTCTCCTCTCCTCTCCTCTCCTCTCCTCTCCTCTCCTCTCCTCTCCTCTCCTCTCCTCTCCTCTCCTCTCCTCTCCTCTCCTCTCCTCTCCTCTCCTCTCCTCTCCTCTCCTCTCCTCTCCTCTCCTCTCCTCTCCTCTCCTCCCCTCCCCTCCCCTCTCCTCTCCTCTATTACAAACATCTTGATCTTTCCCTTTACTCTGCTCCTCATGTCGGGGCTCAGGAGAGCAAATATCAATGTCTTCAGCGTAGATCCTACATCAAAGGCAGGGGATTACCCCACCAATACAGTGTGTGTGTGTGTGTGTGTACAGTATGAAATGAGACTGTAGTAGTTCCTTGCAGGTCATGAAACATTTAGTTTCAAACCTATTTGGCTTCTCTTACCGGCCATTAGTCCAAATGATCCCGGGCTGTTTTATACCCAGAGGAAAGCCCTGGTCTTATGTGATTAGACCAGTTCGCTTTTATCATGTCGACGGTAATGATTTTTAAAGGGATAGAGTTCTGCTTCTAATCATTGGGTATATGAGAGTTGTTCAGCCAATCAAAGACGACACTGGAAATTGAATAGAAGAAAATACTTATTTATTATATATATATAAAATAAAAGCACCAGAGTAACCCTCTCATACTCACACACTGTGCTCCTTAAAGGGACATTTCACACTTAAATGAAAGTTTGTCCTATATTTCCAGACCTTAAGAGTAGTCTAATGTTAAGGTGAAACCATGTCCCACAACATGGGTTTTGTGTGTAGATCCTGATAACTTTGATTTAAAAGTGTAATGTATCTTTAACTCATCCATGTTGACTGGGTTAAGAAGTAGCGAGTAGCGTACCTTATTCCCTTGCACATGGTTCTGATCACTAACATTGGTCGTCGGGTTGCCATGATAGGCCGGTTTCCCCCCCGGAGTCGTGAACATCGTGCCAGGGTTCGGCCCCACAGCAGGTGCAGCCATTGCTCGCCACATGGGCATCGACAAAGTGGCGTTCACGGGTTCTACAAAGGTACGTGCATGTTTGGAACTATGCATAATGCTGGAAGCGACTGGTTGGAGGATTGTTTTTTTTTGTCACTGTTCAGTATTCGTTCCAAAATGAACATACCTGGGTTCAAGTAGTATTTTTCTTTCAAATAGTCTACCTGGAGTGTCAGATGGGTGGGGTTTGCACTTTTGGGACTAGTTTGTGTGTTCCATTGTGCCAGACAAGCTCAATCAAGTGCAGCTAAAGTATCCAAAGGAAACAAATACTATTTGAACCCAAGGCTGAAAATACATTATTTTTCAAAGCCAAGTGGGGTACAGGATTGTAAAAGAAACTGTTCAGAAATATACTGAGGGTTTTATAATAAATGTCACATGGTATCTCTCTCATTTCGGCATGCAGTACATGTATTCATTAACAATCTGTCTCACCGATACCAGTCCCTCGTGCCCTATCAAATCCCAATGTACATTTAAAAAGAGTATTTGTTTGAACTGAATGTGCCATATGACACATTGTTATATGACTTCCCCCTGTGATCCGTCCTCGCCCTGTTTGTCTCCCCAGGTAGGCCAGTTGATCAAAGAGGCCGCAGCAAAGAGTAATCTGAAAAGAGTGACCCTGGAGCTGGGTGGGAAGAACCCCTGCATTGTCTTTGCTGACTCGGACTGTAAGTGATGTGGTTTCTGTCTCTCTATTAAACCAACAAGGCAGAGAGAGAGAACAAAGACAGCAGCTCTGCTCAGCGCAGAGGAAAGGCCTTTGACACAGTGTGTGTGATCAACAGTGTGCTTGTAAGCAATAGAGATGGAGACTGATTGCGAACTGTGTGATGGTTATCATGACGGACATTGTGTCATCGTGGCTCCTAGCCTATCCAACATATCAACAATATAATATGATAACCCAGAGGGCAAAACTGGTTGCAATGACGTCTTTACAACGTCTCTGAAAACGTTGTGGTCAGGTTGTATACAGGTTGTAAAGGGACAGGGTTTCTTTTAAATGTGTTTGTGACCTGAAACATACATGTTTACCTGGCTCTAGTCTTGTTATCTGACGTCTCTACGACCAGAAACCAAGTTTACAACCAGAAAATTATGTCATTATCATGCCAAATCTTGCCCTCAGGGAAGATGTGGCCAATTGTTATGTTATTACTCTGAGGGACTCTTAGTCATTTGGCGACAGCCTTCGTCAACATCTATCCTATGTTCACTAACAGTGCAGTTGGCAGTGGAGGAGACCCAAAAGGGAGCCTTCTTCAACCAGGGCCAGTGCTGCACGGCCGCGTCACGTGTCTTCGTGGAGGAACAGGTCTATGAGGAGTTTGTACGCCGCAGCGTCGAGAGTGCCAAGAGTATCGTCATAGGAGACCCCCTGGACCCACGTACATCACACGGACCACAGGTGTCTCTTCTCTCCTCTCCCCCTCTCTTCTCTCTTCTCTCCTCTCCCCCTCTCTCCTCCTCTCCCCCCTCTCTTCTCTTTTCTCTCCTCCTCTCCCCCCTCTCTTCTCTTTTCTCTCCTCCTCTCCCCCCTCTCTTCTCTTTTCTCTCCTCCTCTCCCCCTCTCTTCTCTTCTCTCCTCCTCTCCCCCCTCTTCTCTTTTCTCCCCTCCTCTCCCCCCTCTCTTCTCTCTTCTCTCCTCCTCTCCCCCCTCTTCTCTTTTCTCCCCTCCTCTCCCCCTCTGTTCTCTCTTCTCTCCTCCTCTCCCCCTCTGTTCTCTCTTCTCTCCTCCTCTCCCCCCTCTTCTCTTTTCTCCCCTCCTCTCCCCCCTCTCTTCTCTCTTCTCTCCTCCTCTCCCCCCTCTTCTCTTTTCTCCCCTCCTCTCCCCCTCTGTTCTCTCTTCTCTCCTCCTCTCCCCCTCTGTTCTCTCTTCTCTCCTCCTCTCCCCCTCTGTTCTCTCTTCTCTCTTCTCTCCTCTCCCCCTCTCTCCTCCTCTCCCCCCTCTCTTCTCTTTTCTCTCCTCCTCTCCCCCCTCTCTTCTCTTTTCTCTCCTCCTCTCCCCCCTCTCTTCTCTTTTCTCTCTTCCTCTCCCCCCTCTCTTCTCTTCTCTCCTCCTCTCCCCCCTCTCATCTCTTTTCTCTCCTCCTCTCCCCCCTCTCGTCTCTTTTCTCTCCTCCTCTCTCCCCCTCTCTTCTCTTTTCTCTCCTCCTCTCCCCCCTCTCTTCTCTTCTCTCCTCCTCTCCCCCCTCGTCTCTTTTCTCTCCTCCTCTCCCCCTCTTGTCTCTTTTCTCTCCTCCTCTCCCCCTCTCGCCTCTTTTCTCTCCTCCTCTCCCCCTCTCGTCTCCTTTCTCTCCTCCTCTCCCCCTCTTGTCTCTTTTCTCTCCTCCTCTCCCCCTCTTGTCTCTTTTCTCTCCTCCTCTCCCCCTCTCATCTCCTTTCTCTCCTCCTCTCCCCCTCTTGTCTCTTTTCTCTCCTCCTCTCCCCCTCTCGTCTCCTTTCTCTCCTCCTCTCCCCCTCTCGTCTCCTTTCTCTCCTCCTCTCCCCCTCTCGTCTCTTTTCTCTCCTCCTCTCCCCCTCTCGTCTCTTCTCTTTATTTTCTTCTGGCGCCTCTCAGACAGGTGTTTGGATAGCAGAGCAGACACAGTTTGTCAGAAAGTCTCCACTGACACAGAGCAAGCCGTCCAAACTCCACAACCCTTAGTCATTGGGCCTGTGATACCGCCAGTAGAAAAGCATCTCAAATATGTCAACTTACAGCAAAATGCTCAAATATGGGGCAACAGACAGTATACAGTATTCAATTGTATTTATCACACGTGCTGAATACAACTGGTGTGGACTTTACAGTGAAATGCTTGCTTCTGAACCTTTCTCAATGATGCAGAGCTTAAAAATAATAATACAAAATCAAATAGAAACACAAGAGGTATACAATAAGATACACAAGAATGGAGCTATATACAGGAAGTACCAGTACCAGATCAATGTGCTACTATATACAGGAAGTACCAGTACCAGATCAATGTGCTACTATATACAGGAAGTACCAGTACCAGATCAATGTGGAGCTATATACAGGAAGTACCAGTACCAGATCAATGTGCTACTATATACAGGAAGTACCAGTACCAGATCAATGTGGAGCTATATACAGGAAGTACCAGATCAATGTGCTACTATATACAGGAAGTACCAGTACCAGATCAATGTGGAGCTATATACAGTAAGTACCAGTACCAGATCAATGTGAGGATATATACAGGAAATACTAGTACCAGATCAATGTGGAGCTATATACAGGGAGTAGCAGATCAATGTGAGGCTACGGTATATACAAGGAGTACCAGTACCAGATCAGTGTGCAGAGGTATGAGGTATTTGAGGTAGATATGTACATGAAGGCAGGGTAAAGTGACTCGGCATCAGGATAGCTAATAAGAGTAAAATTAAGAACAGAGTAACTGCAGCAAATGATGAGTGTAAAAGTGTGTGTGTGTACACATATGTACTGTATGTGTGTTTGTATAGGTATGTGTGTGTGTGTGTATGTGTGTGTGTGAGTGTGTGAGGGTTTTGTGTGGGAGTGACGCTGTAGTGTGAGTGAGTGTATATATGGTGTGTATATAAAGTCTATATAGTCTAGTGAGTGTGTATATATAGTCTAGTGAGTGTGTATATATAGTCTAGTGAGTGTGTATATAAAGTCTAGTGAGTGTGTATATATAGTCTAGTGAGTGTGTATATAAAGTCTAGTGAGTGTGTATATATAGTCTAGTGAGTGTGTATATAAAGTCTAGTGAGTGTGTATATAAAGTCTAGTGAGTGTGTATATATAGTCTAGTGAGTGTGTATATATAGTCTAGTGAGTGTGTATATATAGTCTAGTGAGTGTGTATATAAAGTCTAGTGAGTGTGTATATATAGTCTAGTGAGTGTGTATATATAGTCTAGTGAGTGTGTATATAAAGTCTAGTGAGTGTGTATATAAAGTCTAGTGAGTGTGTATACATGTGTATATATAGTCTAGTGAGTGTGTATATAAAGTCTAGTGAGTGTGTATATATAGTCTAGTGAGTGTGCATATAAAGTCTAGTGACTGTGCATATAAAGTCTAGTGAGTGTGTATATATAGTCTAGTGAGTGTGTATATATAGTCTAGTGAGTGTGCATATAAAGTCTAGTGAGTGTGTATACATGTGTAAATATAGTCTAGTGAGTGTGTATATAAAGTCTAGTGAGTGTGTATACATGTGTATATATAGTCTAGTGAGTGTGTATATAAAGTCTAGTGAGTGTGTATATATAGTCTAGTGAGTGTGCATATAAAGTCTAGTGACTGTGCATATAAAGTCTAGTGAGTGTGTATATATAGTCTAGTGAGTGTGTATATATAGTCTAGTGAGTGTGCATATAAAGTCTAGTGAGTGTGCATATAAAGTCTAGTGAGTGTGTATACATGTGTAAATATAGTCTAGTGAGTGTGCATATAAAGTCTAGTGAGTGTGCATATAAAGTCTAGTGAGTGTGCATATAAAGTCTAGTGAGTGTGCATATAAAGTCTAGTGAGTGTGTATATAAAGTCTAGTGAGTGTGTATACATGTGTATATATAGTCTAGTGAGTGTGTATACATGTGTATATATAGTCTAGTGAGTGTGCATATAAAGTCTAGTGAGTGTGTATACATGTGTATATATAGTCTAGTGAGTGTGTATACATGTGTAAATATAGTCTAGTGAGTGTGTATACATGTGTATATAAAGTCTAGTGAGTGTGTATACATGTGTAAATATAGTCTAGTGAGTGTGTATATAAAGTCTACTGAGTGTGTATACATGTGTAAATATAGTCTACTGAGTGTGTATACATGTGTAAATATAGTCTAGTGAGTGTGTATATAAAGTCTACTGAGTGTGTATACATGTGTAAATATAGTCTAGTGAGTGTGTATATAAAGTCTACTGAGTGTGTATATATAGTCTAGTGAGTGTGTATACATGTGTAAATATAGTCTAGTGAGTGTGTATATAAAGTCTAGTGAGTGTGTATATATAGTCTAGTGAGTGTGTATATATAGTCTAGTGAGTGTGTATATATAGTCTAGTGAGTGTGTATACATGTGTAAATATAGTCTAGTGAGTGTGTATATAAAGTCTACTGAGTGTGTATACATGTGTAAATATAGTCTACTGAGTGTGAATACATGTGTAAATATAGTCTACTGAGTGTGTATATAAAGTCTACTGAGTGTGTATACATGTGTAAATATAGTCTAGTGAGTGTGTATATAAAGTCTACTGAGTGTGTATATATAGTCTAGTGAGTGTGTATACATGTGTAAATATAGTCTAGTGAGTGTGTATATAAAGTCTACTGAGTGTGTATACATGTGTAAATATAGTCTAGTGAGTGTGTATATAAAGTCTACTGAGTGTGTATATATAGTCTAGTGAGTGTGTATACATGTGTAAATATAGTCTAGTGAGTGTGTATATAAAGTCTAGTGAGTGTGTATATATAGTCTAGTGAGTGTGTATATACAGTCTACTGAGTGTGTATATAAAGTCTACTGAGTGTGCATAGGGTCAGTGCAAGACAGAGTCAGTGAAGATAGTTTGGGAACCATTAGTTGACTATTTAGCAGTCTGGCTATTCAGCAATGTTATGGTTTTGGGGTAGAAACTGCCTTGGAGCCGATTGGTCCGAGAGCCGATGCTCGGGCACCGTTTGCCGGATGGTAGCAGAGTGAACAGTCTATGGCTTTGGGTGGTTGGAGTCTTTGGTAATTATTCACCATTAGATCAGTTCCCAACTTCGGACCAAATCCTACAGATGTAGAAGCTTCATTTGAGCCAGTTTGTTACGGCAGGAAAATAATCCTGCAGCAACAGGAAATGTGAATTATTATGTGGATTTGGTTAATGGACATTTTTGTAGGGGGTTGATACGTTTTTCGTAAGGGCAAATCAAGTCTGACATTTCTAAGTGGAAATTACAAACTTTAGAAGCCTTTTTAAAACTCCAAAAGTTTGCATTTCCTGTGGTGCAAGAAAATTCTCAGTAACAAAAAAGTGATCAAATGAAGATCCTATATCTGTAACTTGAGAGCTGTGTGCTTAGCTCAGATATTCATGTAAGTCATGCAGTGAAGTCAATCAAATATTATCTTAAGTTAACCGTGCAGGCCACAATTTAGGATTCAGTCCTTTACTTTTAGTCTACAGCTGACAGCATGAGAAGATGTGGGACAGTTACAGAACGTATCCTTCAGGTCTTGTCTGACAGAAGCGTAGTTTCCATTACCACGGTGGTTATCAACGTAGGCTATCAGAATGGGTTCACTAAAGATCACTTGTGGTGGGAGCAGAAAATATCCCATTATTTTTCTGGCTGTTCTTTCTTTTGCTCCTGTGCCAGCTTTGGATGTGTGTAAATGAATACTCCCTTTATAGCCATTACTTTACCTTTTGTGTAATGACATCACCCTGCCTGCCTCCAACTCCAACTCTCTCCCTCCCTCCCTCCCTCCCTCCCTCCCTCCCTCCCTCCCTCCCTCCCTCCCTCCCTCCCTCCCTCCCTCCCTCCCTCCCTCCCTCCCTCCCTCCCTCCCTCCCTCCCTCCCTCCCTCATCTCCTCTCATCTCCTCTCATCTCCTCTCATCTCCTATCTTCCCCTGTTTCTCCAGATTGACCAGAAGCAGTTTGATAAGATACTGGAGTTGATTGACAGCGGGAAGAAGGAGGGAGCCAAACTGGAGTGTGGGGGCGTGGCCATGGAGGACACAGGCCTCTACATCCAGCCCACCGTATTCTCCCAAGTCAAGGACCACATGCGCATCGCCAAGGAAGAGGTGAGAGATCCAAATTCTGATCTATGGTCAGTTTTGTGATCTTCTTGTCAGATGGTTAAGGTTAGGATTGGGGGATGATGCATCCGTCCACCCAACGCTGCCCGAAGAAGAATCTAACAGTCGAAACCTGTCCTGATATTAATTATAAACTGGGTGGTTTGAGTCCTGAATGTTGATTGACTGACAGCCGTGGTACTGTATATCAGACCGTATACCACTGGTATGACAAAATATTTATTTTTACTGCTCTGATTACATTGTTAACCAGTTTATAGTAGCAATAAGGCACCTCGGGTGTTTGTGATATATGGCCAATATACCACGGCTAAGGGCTGTATCGAGGCACTCCGCGTTGCGTTGTGTGTAAGAACAGCCCTTAGCCGTGGTATATATACCACACTCCCTCTGACCTTATTGCTTAAATATACCACAGGCAGATCATTCTGTTCTCTGTATATAATACCTGTAAATAGTCACCTGAACTTTTTCTGCATCGTACTGTGTCTTTGTTCTGTGATTGGAGGAAGGAAAGCTGATCCTAGATCTGTGATCTGTGTCTACGGGAAACTTCTACCCAGAGCTAGGGGTTTCTGATTCTGGCTTTACAGTGATTTCATTCAGAAAAATGAGAACGCCACCACTGGTCCAGGCAGTTTTGTTGTATACCATTGCCATCTTCTGGTGGTGTGGTTGAAGTGCAGCTTCAGACAACTGTATATCTATGGTTCAAACAAGGTCATAGTCATGGAGATGGATGGAGGGCGCTTCTTTACATCTGTGGCATAATGGCTTCTGTGACAGCATGGCCAGCGCCATGTAGATCTTTCTCCAATTGAAAGTAGTCCATTTATTCTTGTTTTTCTTCTATGAGTCGGTAGACAAACTGAAAGTGTGTATACTGCCACCTAGTGTGTGTTTTCTAAACAGGCATGAAGCCAAGGTTGGTGATTTAATGCCGCTTGCCATTCATTGGCTGATCCCTCCTGCTGACCTGGATAGAATTCTGCGGTCCTTCCTGAACCCATAGAAAGTCCCACCCAATTGACTACTTTAAAATGGTAAAAGTGCTCAATGGATCTGCCCATGCTAATACTGGCTTTGTGGTATTAGAGCTGTCTATCCAAGTCTATGGTCATGGTAAAGCAGGATCATATCATAGAAATACATAGAGGACTCTAGTGGCCAAAAGCCGTTTTAGCATGGGCAGCGCTATTGAGGACTTTCACCATTTTTAAGTAGTCAATTGGGTGGGACTTCCTATGGGTTAAGGAAGGATCACATAATTCCATCCAGGTCATCAGGAGGGATCAGTAAATTAATTATAATCGTGAACAAACATTCCATTACTATAGGTGGCAGTAAATTGCCAACCTTGGCTTTATATCTGTTCAAACACACAACACACTGCAGGTGAAAAGAATCAACACACTGCAGGTGAAAAGAATCAACACACTGCAGGTGAAAAGAATCAACACACTGCAGGTGAAAAGAATCAACACACTGCAGGTGAAAAGAATCAACACACTGCAGGTGAAAAGAATCAACACACTGCAGGTGAAAAGAATCAACACACTGCAGGTGAAAAGAATCAACACACTGCAGGTGAAAAGAATCAATACACTGCAGGTGAAAAGAATCAACACACTGCAGGTGAAAAGAATCAACACACTGCAGGTGAAAAGAATCAACACACTGCAGGTGAAAAGAATCAACACACTGCAGGTGAAAAGAATCAACACACTGCAGGTGAAAAGAATCAACACACTGCAGGTGAAAAGAATCAACACACTGCAGGTGAAAAGAAACAACACACTGCAGGTGAAAAGAATCAACACACTGCAGGTGAAAAGAATCAACACACTGCAGGTGAAAAGAAACAACACACTGCAGGTGAAAAGAATCAACACACTGCAGGTGAAAAGAATCAACACACTGCAGGTGAAAAGAATCAACACACTGCAGGTGAAAAGAATCAACACACTGCAGGTGAAAAGAATCAACACACTGCAGGTGAAAAGAATCAACACACTGCAGGTGAAAAGATGGCGCCGAAGAACATGGCTGACGTTTTATATTCTCCCAACCAATTGTGATATTTATAGCCTCGTTATTGTTATTCTTATTGTGTTACTTTTTATTCTTATTTTTACTTTAGTCTATTTGGTAAATATTGTCTTAACTATTCTTGAACTGCACTGTTGGCTGAGGGCTTGTAAGTAAGCATTTCACGGTAAGGTCTACACTTGTTGTATTCGGCGCATGTGACAAATATAGTTTGATTTGATTGGATTTGAAGTATGTAGCCTTTTAGTTTGTTTACCAACTCATCAAATTAGTAGAAGAAGAAAATGTACTACTTAAAAATGGAGATGGCCTCAATGGCACTACCCATGCCCCCACATGCCCCCACATGCTCCCACATGCCCCACATGCCCCCACAGACCAACTGTGGCAGATGCAATGTTACATCCTATACATATCTCTATGGTTGTATTCACTAGACACCAAATGGAAGAAAATGGACTGACACAGGGAGGAACCTGAACCTGTCAAATAACAAACGCTTGTGTTTTTATTTATTAATACGACCCAAGGCTATTCTCATTGGTGCTGATTGATCCTACAGACTTTTATTTGGACACAACACAACATTGACATGGTTCAGCAGTGAAGTCATTGCATTTTTTAAGATAACATTTTCTTCACATTATTCATCATAATCTAGGGTCAATCTAAATTGGGCGTTGAACTGACATCTGTGGCCTGTGAGGCTTTGCTTTATCCTTCTCCTGCTGACCATGGCCTGTTTGAATACATAACAAACCAACCTGTCTCTCCTCCTTGAGGTAATCACTGATCCAACAAACTGATAGGTGTAAGCAATTACCAATTACCAGCCATGTCACATTAGGGATTTCTTCAAAGGAGGGCAGTAGGAAGGATGCATTTGAACAGGGCATATAATCTTCTCCATGACCCCATCCAGATCTTCGGCCCAGTCCAGTGTATATTCAGATTCAAGAGCCAGCAGGAGGCCATAGAGAGAGCCAACAGTACGGAGTACGGCTTGGCTTCTGCCGTGTTCACACGCAATCTGGACCGGGCTCTCTCTGTGTCTGCCGCCCTGGAGACTGGCACCGTCTGGTAGGTTACTGTTAACTCCTGAACAATGGTACCTTGCTAGTATCACTACATATGACTACAGCAACAACTATTAGCTGCTACTATTTCCATCCTAACAATTCAATACTAGTACTAATATCCAAAATAGTGTAAGGATGAGAACTGGATGCTAGTGATTGATTAGTAATGTCTGACAAGTTCCTATAAATACTGTAGGTTCGTCCCATAGAGATAGATAGATAGAGCACTCATCTTTGTATCTGTTACAGAATGGGCAGCGCCATTGAGGCTATCTTCATTTTAAAGTAGTCAATTTGGTTCTTCCCGATTGGCTGAACCCTCCTGATGACCCGGTTGGACATGACTCCAACAGGGTCACCAGGAGGGATCAGCCAATGAAGTTGGAAGTACCAACCAGTTGACTACATTAAAATGGTGGAAGCCCTCAATGGCGCTTCCCATGCTAATGTGACCTCTAGGCCACTATAGGCCTCTATCATTCTCTATGGTTAGTCCTCTCTCCTGCAGACAGACTAGTTGACATAAGGCTCGTTACTTCCACTACTACTACTACTACTAATAATAATAATATTACTGCTACCACTTCTACTACTATTACTACTGTTACCATTGGCCCAAAGCCAACCACTACTCCTTACCATTACTACTTTATTATTCATTTACTCCATGTGCTGCTAACTACTACCTTCTACAGTACAACTTCTATTAGCATTTTACCAATGTACTCCTTATTCACTCTGACTCCGTATCCCCTACTTATACCTCTTCATGTGAGAACACAGCTGTAGCTGCACCTTGTGGCCACAAGATAGAGCCGGGTAGATAGGTAGGTATCCCAGACGTTGCTCCTCTGTGTGGCAGTGAGAGAAGGACAAGGAGTCTGAGAGAAAAAGGAAGAGATCTTTTTATTTCACCTTTATTTAACCAGGTAGGCTAGTTGAGAACACCTTTATTTAACCAGGTAGGCTAGTTGAGAACAAGTTCTCATTTACAACTGCGACCTGGCCAAGATAAAGCATAGCAATTCGACACTTACAACAACACAGAGTTACACATGGAATAAACAAACATACAGTCAATAATACAGTAGAAAAAAAGAAGAAAGTCTATATACAGTGAGTGCAAAAGAGGTAAGATAAGGGAGTTAAGGCAATAAATAGGCCATGGTGGCGAAGTAATTACAATATAGCAATTAAATGCTGAAATGGTAGATGTGCAGAAGATTAATGTGCAAGGAGAGATACTGGGGTGCAAAGGAGCAAGATAAATAACTAAATATATACAATATGGGGAGGAGGTAGATAGATGGGCTGTTTACAGATGGGCTATGTACAGGTGCAGTGATCTGTGAGCTGCTCTGCCAGCTGGGGCTTAAAGCTAGTGAGGGAGATATCCAGTCACTGGAGTCTCCAGTGATTTTTGCAGTTCGTTCCAGTCATTGGCAGCAGAGAACTGGAAGGAAAGGCATCCAAAGGAAGAATTGACTTTGAGGGTGAGCAGTGAGATATACCTTCTGGAGCATGTGCTACGAGTAGGTGCTGCTATGGTTACCAGTGAGCTGAGATAAGACGGGGCTTTACCTAGCAGAGACTTGTAGATAACCTGTAGCCAGTGGGTTTGGCGACGAGTATGAAGCGAGGGCCAACCAACGAGGGCGTACAGGTCGCAGTGGTGGGTAGTATATGGGGCTTTGGTGACAAAACGGATGGCACTGTGATAGACTGCATCCAGATTGTTGAGTAGAGTGTTGGAGGCTATTTTATAGATGACATCGCGGATCGGTAGGATGGTCAGTTTTACGAGAGTATGTTTGGCAGCATGAGTGAGGGATGCTTTGTTGCGATATAGGAATTCTAGATTTAATTTTGGATTGGAGATGCTTAATGTGAGTCTGGAAGGAGAGTTTACAGTCTAACCAGACACCTAGGTATTTGTAATTGTCCACGTATTGTAAGTCAGAGCCGTCCAGTGTAGTGATGCTGGACGAGCGGGCAGGTGCGGGCAGTGATCGATTGAATAGCATGCATTTAGTTTTACTTGCATATAAGAGCAGTTGGAGGCCATGGAAGGAGAGTTGTATGGCATTATAGCTCGTCTGGAGGTTCGTTAACACAGTACCCAAAGAGGGGCCAGAAGTATACAGAATGGTGTCGTCTGCGTAGAGGTGGATCAGAGAATCACCAGCAGCAAGAGTGACATCATTGATGTACACTGAGAAGAGTCGGCCTGAGAATTGAACCCTGTGTCTCCCTCATAGAGACTGCCAGAGGTCCGGACAACAGGCCCTGTGATTTGACACACTGAACTCTATCAGATAAGTAGTTGGTAAACCAGGCGAGGCAATCATTTGAGAAACCAAGGCTGTCGAGTCTGCCATGCCAATGTGGTGATTGACAGAGTCGAAAGCCTTGGCCAGGTCGATGAATACGGCTGCACAGTAATGTCTCTTATCGATGGCGGTTATGATATCGTTTAGGACCTTGAGTGTGGCTGAGGTGCACCCATTACCAGCTCTGAAACCAGATTGCATAGCGAAGAAGGTACGGTGCGATTCGAAATGGTCGGTAATCTGTTTGTTAACTTGCCTTTCGAAGACCTTAGAAAGACAGGGTAGGATAGATATAGGTCTGTAGCAGTTTGGGTCTAGATTGTCACCCCCTTTGAAGAGGGAGATGACAGCGGCAGCTTTCCAATCTTTGGGAATCTCAGACGATACGAAAGAGAGTTTGAACAGGCTAGTAATAGGGGTTGCAACAATTTCGGCAGATAATTTTAGAAAGAGAGGGTCCAGATTGTCTAGCCCGGCTGATTTGAAGGGGTCCAGATTTTGCAGCTCTTTCAGAACATCAGCTATCTGGATTTGGCTGAAGGTGAAAGGTGGGGGCTTGGGCGGGTTGCTCTGGAGGGTGCTGGGCAGTTGACCGGGGTAGGGGTGGCCAGGTGGAAAGCATGGCCAGCCGTAGAGAAATGCTTATTGAAATTCTCAATTATAGTAGATTTATCGGTGGTAACAGTGTTTCCTAACCTCAGAGCAGTGGGCAGCTGAGAGGAGGTGCTCTTATTCTCCATGGACTTTACAGTTTCCCAGGACTTTTTTGAGTTTGTACTACAGGATGCAAATTTCTGTTTGAAAAAGCTAGCCTTAGCTTTCCTAACTGCCTGTGTATATTTGTTACTAATTTCTGTGAAAAGTTGCATATCACGGGGGCTATTCGATGCTAATGCAGAACGCCACATGATGTTTTTGTGCTGGTCAAGGGCAGACAGGTCTGGAGTCAACCAAGGACTATATCTATTCCTGGTTCTAAATCTTTTGAATGGAGCATGCTTATTTAAGATGGTGAGGAAGGCACTTTTTAAAGAATAGCTAGGCATCCTCTACTGATGGGATGAGGTCAATGTCTATCCAGGATACCCCGGCCAGGTCGATTAGCAAGTCCTGCTCGCAGAAGTGTTTTAGGGAGCGTTTGACAGTGATGAGGGGTGGTCGTTTGATCGCAGACCCATTAAGGATGCAGGCAATGAGGCGTGATCACTGAGATCTTGAATGAAAACAGCAGAGGTGTATTTGGAGGGCGAGTTAGTTAGGATGATATCTATTAGGGTGCCGGTGTTTACGGATTTGGGGTTGTACCTGGTAGGTTCATTGATAATTTGTGTAAGATTGAGGGTATCAAGCTTAGATTGTAGGATGGCCGGGGTGTTAAGTATGTCCCAGTTTAGGTCACCTAGTAGCACGAGCTCAGAAGATAGATGGGGGGGCAATCAATTCACATATGGTGTCAAGGGCACAGTTGGAGGCAGAGGGTGGTCTATAGCAAGCGGCAACGGTGAGAGACTTGTTTCTGGAAAGGTGAGTTTTAGAAGTAGAAGCTCGAATTGTTTGGGTACAGACCTGGATAGTAAGACAGAACTCTGCAGACTATCTTTGCAGTAGATTGCAACACCGCCCCCTTTGGCAGTTCTATCTTGGCGGAAAATGTTATAGTTAGGAATGGAAATTTCAGGGTTTTTGGTAGTTTTCCCAAGCCAGGATTCAGACACGGCTAAGAGATCCGGGTTGGCAGAGTGTGCTAAAGCAGTGAGTAAAACAAACTTAGGGAGGAGGCTTCTAATGTTAACATGCATGGAACCAAGGCTTTTACGGTTACAGAAGTAAAAAAAAAATGAGAGCACCTGGGGAATAGGAGTGGAGCTAGGCACTGCAGGACCTGGATAAAGCTCTACATCACCAGAGGAACAGAGGAGAAGTAGGATAAGGGTACGGCTAAAGACTATACGAACTGGCTGTCTAGCACGTTTGGAACAGAGAGTAAAAGGAGCAGGTTTCTGGGCACGATAGCATAGATTCAAGGCATAGTGTACAGACAAAGGTAAGGTAGGATGGGAGTACATTGAAGGTAAACCTAGGCATTGAGTAATGATGAGAGAGATATAGTCTCTAGAGACGTTTAAACCAGGTGATGTCACCACATATGGAGGAGGTGGAACAACATGGTTGGTTAAGGTATATTGAGCAGGGCTAGAGGCTATACAGTGAAATAAGACAGTAATCACTAACCAGGACAGTAATGGACGAGGCATATTGATATTAGAGAGAGGCATGCGTAGCCAAGTTATCGTATGGGTCCAGTGAGTGGTTGGGCTGGCGGTTGAGTGGTTGGGCTTCTATTCCCGTACCGGCAGTAGAAGGAGTCTGGATATTGTAGCCCAGGAGTGGGCTTCAGTGGTAGCCCAGGAGCCCTAGCCGGGCTAGCTTCAGGCTAATTTGTGCTTGCTCCGGGATGGACACGCTAGCCAGGAGTAGTCACCCGTGATCGCGATTAGCTACTTGCGAAGATCCAGATGAAAAGGTTCAGAGTTTGCGGAAGGAATCCGGGGATAGAAAACTAGGTCCGTTATGCTCTCTCTCTCTCACTTTCTGTCTCTCTCTCTCTCTCAGGGTAAACTGCTATAACGCCCTCCATGCCCAGGCACCATTCGGAGGATACAAAATGTCAGGCAATGGACGAGAGCTGTAAGTTACTTCTCTTCAACACTATGTGTGATGAAAGGGTTTACTAGTTTGTTTACCCACACATTTTGCACATTTTTAACACAATGTGAATGATTAGAACAATACAAATTAATTTGTATTTATTAACCTTTGTATTTTGATTCCTCAGGGGTGAGTATGCATTGGCAGAGTACTCTGAGGTGAAAGCTGTGACCATCAAACTGACTGAGGCACTGTGAGGGACACAGGAGAGACCACAAACCACTACTAGAGCCCAGCCCAGCACTACTCTGTCATCAACTAAGGCTGTGTCCCAACACTCTTCTTGTCTCCTTTCATTTATCACCTTTGGTCATAAAGAGTTTGATTTGTGCGTGTGCTGTGCTCAAATCCTATTCAACGCCTATTTCACCTATCACTCAAAGTCATAAGGTGAAAAAGCCAAGGAAAGGTCGCCATCGAAGGGTGTTGGGACACTGGAGTGGCTTGAAGTGGCTTTCTTTCCTTGGTAAATTAAAGGAAACAAGGAGAGGTGGCCAATCTGGAAGTGAATTGGGATGCAGCCAAACCCTATTAGAGTTTCAGACCCTCCCACAGCTCTATTGCTCCAGGGGTGTATTCATAGGAACCAATTGGAAGCAAACGGGACGAAATGGGAGGGACATACCTGAATTTGTCCAATAGAAATTGCTACGGTTCGCAACACTTTACACTAATGAATACACCCCAGGCCTTTACAATACCACAGCACTTCAGAGCTTCACTAATAATAACAAATAAAAAAATCTGTTTCTTAATTTGGGGTTTTCTGATATGAATGTTCTTCTCTCATTTTGAGGAGCATTTTCTCCCTTTTCAAATGGTGGAATGAATTTGAATTCCCAAACAAGGTCATATTTACCTCAATTTTTTTTTTTACTTTCTAATGCCCAGAAGAAAGACATGTTTTTAACCCACTACAATAACAATATATAGGTACTGTACTAGCAAACCTTAACTGGCATTTTAACACTTTTAAACACTTTACATTGTGTTTCATTTTGATCTGTGTACAATATCTTTCAGAGTTGCTCATCTATAAGTGTGGCAACATTCTGCTAACTTTACTAAAATTCCCAGGTTTCACAGAAATACTGGTCAGATTCAGGAACCTGGGAATTTTCTGAAAGTGAACAGAATTTTGCAGCACTAGTCTTGACTCCTGAGTACTGTTATTAACATATTGTTATGTCTTGGGTGACGATACCCCTGATGATTGTTGTATGCTTTGTGGTTTTATTGAACTAAATGTAGGAATGTATTTCTTTGCAATACATATGGGGCTGGTTTCCCAAACTAAAACAACATTTCAATGGAGATTCTCATTTAAGATTTGTGTTTAATCCAACACTCGGGTTAATCTGTGTCTGGGAAACCGGAGCCTAATTCAATAAGGTAAAACATGGGGCTTGTGTCCTATTGGTGTTTTTAATGGTATAACAATGCTACTGAAAACTGCCATTATGTTGAAAATACAAGTCATTTGGACTCCAGTAATGTCTCCCATGGGAGGTAAATTATTCATTGTCTCAATATGCACCATATATGAGATGTTACAATGTATAACAAACCACAAGGAAACCAGTCATTGTGTTTGTTTCATTTTCTAAACTCTCACTTTTTATATGGATATTTAAATACACATTTTAAATAAAAGAAAATGGAATGTGTTTGTGATTCGTTTGGATTTTCATGTCATACAGATAAGATTGTAACACCTCTTGGAGAAAAGCAGTTTCTTGGAATATGGTACCAGCAACTGCTAGTTAAAAAGGGCAAGTATTTGTTATTTAAATGAAGGATTCTGTCTGTCTATCCATTCTTATTTCCTTTTAGAAGTCATTGAGTGCTGCTGTATCAAATTACAATACAGTCCAAGGCTAAATATACCACGTTTATTGACAGTTCAGAATTATCACCAAGAAAACATAAAATACAGAGTGAAACATGTACTTTTTCTAGACAAAGTAATCAAATAGCAAAAATGCTTTCAACTAGTTTGACCTCACTCACTCTCTCTCACACACACACACACACACACACACACACACACACACACACACACACACACACACACACACAGGTTTTGCATGACACTAGTATCGATTGGCTGGCTTTAGGACCACTGCACTGTTGGTTAAGGGCTTGTAAGTAAGCATTTTACGACTTAAGTCTACACTTGTTGTATTCGGCGCATGTGACAAAGTTTGATTTGATTTGCTCCGCATTATGAATGCCCTGACTGTTGCAGAGGCCATATCACCTTAAATGCTGCACGGCCAATGCAGACATCAGATTGACCAGAGTGGCAGTTTGCTTTGCCAGTCAGTCCTTTTGTATCACTTTCAGAAAGCAGAGACCGCGCCAGTTTGCTTTGCCAATCAGTCCTTTTGTATCACTTTCAGAAAGCAGAGACCGCGCCAGTTTGCTTTGCCAGTCAGCCGTTAAGGCAGTGAGCTGATTCATGCTTTGCCAGTCAGCCGTTAAGGCAGTGAGCTGATTCATGCTTTGCCAGTCAGCCGTTAAGGCAGTGAGCTGATTCATGCTTTGCCAATCAGCCGTTAAGGCAGTGAGCTGATTCATGCTTTGCCAATCAGTCGTTAAGGCAGTGAGCTGATTCATTTGATGTCAGCACTTTGAACTTGGCCTTGTAAACTTTGCTGTAATCCGATAGACTTTTTGATGACCATTTGAAACCAAAAGTTATTTTATTGCTAGAACAATGTAGGCTGTGATAGCTGTAGGTCTAATTGATATGTTCATTCGTTTACCCAGTAGGCTAGAGCAATTTTGATTTCATGTATTGGTATGAAAATAAACACAGAGCATTTCCCCAAAATACACATGTTTTTTGGCTTCAAATACAATAACAATGGTTGCCTTTCTTGCTATAGACCTATTTGATCATAATGCCCTGCCTGCATCTCTAATCCCCATCTGTAGCATACCTGTATCTGGTAGAATACATTTATACCTTTCTCTCTCTATCAGTCTTGCTTGTCCATCTTCCTCAATTAAAATGAAATATTCCAACAGATTAATCTTTCTGTCAAAACGTCATTAAATATTGGTAAGTTATTTAGCTATAGTGTAGATGTAGGGCTGTTTCTTTACTAATTACACAGACAGTGCCACTACTGCAATAATATCAGACAGAGAGAGACAAGCTGGCAGAGAGAGACAAGCTGGCCCGGGGGAAATGTGCGAGCCACCCCTTTTGTAGGCTGCTGTGTTGCAAATCAATATTCTCGGTGCCGTCTTGTTTAAACAAAATGTTTCAATATTCTCAGAGCCACCTTGTTGATACAATGCTTCAATATTCTCAGAGCCACCTTGTTGATACAATGTTTCAATATTCTCAGAGCCACCTTGTTGATACAATGTTTCAATATTCTCAGAGCCACCTTGTTGATACAATGTTTCAATATTCTCAGAGCCACCTTGTTGATACAATGTTTCAATATTCTCAGAGCCACCTTGTTGATACAATGCTTCAATATTCTCAGAGCCACCTTGTTGATACAATGTTTCAATATTCTCAGAGCCACCTTGTTGATACAATGTTTCAATATTCTCAGAGCCACCTTGTTGATACAATGCTTCAATATTCTCAGAGCCACCTTGTTGATACAGTGCTTCAATATTCTCAGAGCCACCTTGTTGATACAATGTTTCAATATTCTCAGAGCCACCTTGTTGATACAATGTTTCAATATTCTCAGAGCCACCTTGTTGATACAATGTTTCAATATTCTCAGAGCCACCTTGTTGATACAATGCTTCAATATTCTCAGAGCCACCTTGTTGATACAATGTTTCAATATTCTCAGAGCCACCTTGTTGATACAATGTTTCAATATTCTCAGAGCCACCTTGTTGATACAATGTTTCAATATTCTCAGAGCCACCTTGTTGATACAATGTTTCAATATTCTCAGAGCCACCTTGTTGATACAATGCTTCAATATTCTCAGAGCCACCTTGTTGATACAATGTTTCAATATTCTCAGAGCCACCTTGTTGATACAATGCTTCAATATTCTCAGAGCCACCTTGTTGATACAATGTTTCAATATTCTCAGAGCCACCTTGTTGATACAATGTTTCAATATTCTCAGAGCCACCTTGTTGATACAGTGCTTCAATATTCTCCGAGCCACCTTGTTGATACAATGTTTCAATATTCTCAGAATGTTTCCTTCCCTGGTGAATAATGCAGACAGGCAAATGCTAAAATGAGCGGGAAGCACATGAGCCAATGCCGGCGGGAAGCACAGGAGACACTGACACTGTCATAGTACACTGTGTGCACCGGTCCACAAGGGTGGCTTCATATAGCCTATAGCAGGAGATTGGCAAACTGTTTCACGTGGAGTGCCAATTTACAATTGATCCTACCATTTCTAAAGATCTGCGTGATGCATTGCAGGCTACCTAACTGTGCCCCAAAAAAGTCTAACTGCCAACAACTAACTAATTACACTGAACAGAAACATGTAATGTGTTGGTTCAGTGTTTCATGAACTGAAATAAAAGATCCCAGAAATGTTCCATATGCACAAAAAGCTTATTTCTCTCAAATTTGGTGCACAATTTGTTTACATCACTGTTAGTGAGCATTTCCCCTTTGCCAAGATAAGCCCTCCACCTGACAGGACTGGCATATCAAGAATATGATTCAACCGCATGATCATTACACAGCTGCACCTTGTGCTGGGGACAATAAAAGGCCACTCTAATATGTGCAGTTTTGTCACACAACACAATGCCACAAATGTCTCAAGTTTGGAGGGAGTGTGCAATTCGCATGCTGACTGCAACATTGTCCACCAGAGCTGTTGCCAGATAATTCAATGTTAATTTCTCTACCATAAGCCGCCTTCAACATCGTTTTAGAGATTTTTGCAATACATCCAACTGGCCTCACAACCACAGACCATGTGTATGGCTTTGTGTGGGCGAGCAGTTTGCTGATGTCAACATTGTGAACAGAGTGCCCCATGGTGGCGGTGGGGTTATGGTATGGCCAGGAATAAGATACGGGACAACGAACACAATTACATTTTATCGATGGCAACTTGACTGGACAGAGATTCCGTGACAAGATTCTGAGGCCCATTGTCGTGCCATTCATCCGCCGCCCTCACCTCATGTTTCATCATGATAATGCACAGCCCCATGTCGCAAGGATCTGTACACAATTCCTGGAACCCGAAAATGTCCCAATTCTTCCATGGCCTGCATACCCACCAGACATGTCACCCATTTAGCATGTTTGGGATGCTCTGTATCAAAGTGTATGACAGCATGTTCCAGTTCCAGCCAATATCCAGCAACTTTGCTCAGCCATTGTAGAGGAGTGGGACAACATTCCATAGGCCACAATCAACAGCCTATTCAACTCTATGCAAAGGAGATGTGTTGCGCTGCATTAGGCAAACAGTGGTCACATCAGATACTGATTGGTTTTCTGATCCACTCCCTTATATTTTTAAAGGTATCTGTGACCAACAGATGCATATCTGTATTCCCAGTCATGTGAAATCCATAATTGAGGGCCAAGTGAATGGATTTCTATTGACTGATTTCTTTACATGAACTGTAACTCGGTAAAATCTTGTAAATTGTATCATGTTGCATTTATATTTTTGTTCAGTATGTATAGTTGGCTAATAGACAGAGGCGCTGTCCATTCAGCACCATGCCACGGAGCTCCACTAAACCTACCTGTACGGAGACGCCGTCCATTCAGCGGTTCTGAATCACGGGCACGGACTTAACTCACTTTAAAAGTCATGTGTAAATTTTCCTTTTGTATTTCGTGATTTTCGTCATTCTTTGGTCGAGTTTGTTTGTCTTCATGCGTCCTTGTCGATTGTAGGCCTGATGTAGGCTATTATACATTTGATTTCAATGCCTATGTAGGATTTATCTGTCGTAGTTGGTATTAGTGGTCAGCTGTTTTATACACTGGTTATTTTCACCTTGATGTCCGCATTTGAAGTTGGGATGGTTTTGACTTGATAGCGTGTATTATGCATCTATTTCATGTTCGCAGTTCACGCGATTCCATAAGTAAATTAGTAAATTCATGATAAGGTTGAGTAGTGGTTGACATTGTAGCCTACACGCAGTTCCACATTCCTTTACAACAAATATTGCAATGATAATTAATGCCTGGGGTAATTTGTATTAGTTTTAGCTGTTCTCCAAAATAGCATTTTAGAGTTGAAAAATTAAGTATAAATGCAGTAAATGAGCTTCAACCATAGTTTTAGAAGAACTAATGCAACTAGTACAGTAGCATACAGTCATTGTACAGTAGGCTATTCCCATTTCCGGGTTATGAGACAGACAGCGTGGTAGGCAGCATCACAGGCTGGAAGTGTTTGGTTTGATGAAATCAGGAAGTTGACGTTTTTCCTTTGCAATCCGTGCTTGTGAGTGTTCCTTCGGCTATTTTGTCTTCGGTTAAACTTTCACTTGTGGATGTACCGAAGTTTAGCCTGTTCAATGCTTTAGAAGCGCAAAATCAGTACCATTCGACAGTGCGTGAACACTGCGGACAATGCGGTGAGTAAATATTCCTTATCAACCACACTCATTAACGAGCAACAAGTGCGCACGTTTCGCAAACAAATGTGTCTACTTGCTGTCACTGGACGCACGTTTGGCACGTTTCAGAGTTTATAAGCCTAATAAAGTAAACTTGTTAAAGAATCAAGAGCATGCACACAGTGTGTGGTTTTAAAGATGCGGCATGTGTAAACCAAAGTGAATTAACTGAAGTGTCGTGTGTGTTCAAGGCCGTCAGAAATAGTAACGTCTCTGTTTTTATAGTTCTGGCTGTAGACTAGTGTGTTTTACACAGAGATAATTTAAAAATACATATTCACTAAATTAGGCAACTGTGTCTGGGTGGGTATAATTTGTGGAACTGGGTGGGTATAATTTGTGGAACTGGGTGGGTATAATTTGTGGAACGGGGTGGGTATAATTTGTGGAACTGGGTGGGTATAATTTGTGGAACTGGGTGGGTATAATTTGTGGAACGGGGTGGGTATAATTTGTGGAACTGGGTGGGTATAATTTGTGGAACGGGGTGGGTATAATTTATGGAACTGGGTGGGTATAATTTGTGGAAGCGCAAAATCAGTACCATTCGACAGTGCGTGAACACTGCGGACAATGCGGTGAGTAAATATTCCTTATCAAACACACTCATTAACGAGCAACAAGTGCGCACGTTTCGGTCCCACCACTGGGTGGGTATAATTTATGGAACTGGGTGGGTATAATTTATGGAACTGGGTGGGTAGAATTTGTGGAACGGGGTGGGATGTCAACAAACAACCCATTCAAAGTAGCACGATCACTTCACATAGCTGTTTATTGTATATGGGTCTGAAACAATAACACGACAAGTCATAAAAGTTGTAGTATAAAGCTTCTCGTACTAGACACAAGTACATTATTCTAATTAAGGCATCTCGACAACTATAGTTGTAAATGTTGGGTGGCAATTTGTGTATCCATGAACTTGTTATGCAATGTGAGTGTGTGACTGCTTTCACTTTCTCTAGATCAAACCTATGTCTGGCTGCCTGCCTGCCTGACTGGCTGTGTTTTGCAGGGCTCTGACTAATGGCCTCTCCCTCTGTCCTCCCTCCTACCACAGCCCATCTCTGACCAGTGTCTTCCACCACAGCAGTGACTCAGACTGGGACCAGTCCCACTGACCACCACCATCCTGTGCTGGTGCTAGTTCAGTCCTGCCCTGCTGTGGAGGAGGAGGCATGTCCTACTGGTCAGTCGGCCTCTCCAAGGCCACTGGAGACACACAGAGCAACAACATGGAGGAACAAGAGAAACACGATCTTGAACAAGATGGTGAGAGAATTCACTTTTACTGCATTGTACTTATCTCAGTCTTTTCCTTATTCCTTATATTGGAGGAGAATGTCCAAGGTCCCATCAGACCTTTAGAGAAGGATATGAGTAGAAGGAATCAAGGAAAGATGGCGTGATAATGAGCCATAGGCTGGTTAATGTGTTTTCCTTGGTTGTGGTTAGTACTGGAACATTCTTTGTGTGTCTGTGTTTCCAGTTCAACCCTCTGCCAAAGTCCTGTGTCACTGTGTCTTGTTGCAGTTCTGCTGACAATGTAACATTGTTCAATACATGACCAGTGTGGCTCTCAGGCTACTGGTGAAACATAGAGATACTGTGTGTGTGTGTGTGTGTGTGTGTGTGTGTGTGTGTGTGTGTGTGTGTGTGTGTGTGTGTGTGTGTGTGTGTGTGTGTGTGTGTGTGTGTGTGTGTGTGTGTGTGTGTGTGTGTGTGTGTGTGTGTGTGTGTGTGTGTGTACATTTTACTATACTAGTAAACCAAATAAAAATCAGAGAAGTGAGGACATTCCGCTGGTCCTCACTTGTAAAAAGGCTATTCAGGGGTTATGTTTAGGGTTAGAGAAAATGTGATTTTGAATGGGAATCAATTGTTGGTCCCCAAAAAGTCCTCACAAGTTTAGTAAGACATAGCTGTGTGTGAGACAAGCGTTCAGGTAGTTTGTCTCTGCACCTTGGTTGGACTGGGAGCTAGTATCAGCCAACATTATCATACTGTTTAAAAAAACATGTTTTTTAGGTATTTAATTGTTGGTTAAGGGGTTGTAAATAAGCTGTTCACTGTAAGGTTGTATTCAGCGCATGGGACAAATACAATTTGATTTGATCCCCTTTAGATACTGTGTTCTGTTAGACTGCTCCCAGATCTGTTTGTGCCATTGGCATAACAATCACCATAGGAGTTGTCAAGACGGCACAAACAGATCTGGGATCAGGCTACTGTTCCGTGGCAGTCGGAGACGTTTTGACTGTGAACCAGCGGATTGAGAATTGGTGAGGCTCATCTGTGTCTGAGTGTCGGCTGCTTAAATATAGAAGACAGAACTGAAACAACAACACCACTGGGTTCAGTCAAGTGGTGGCAGCAGCACTACTGTATCCTATGTTACTACTGAAGTCACTGCAGCACCGTCTGAAATCACCTTTTATAGTTATGGGCCCTGGTCAAAAGTAGGGCACTATCCGTAGGGAATAGGGTGCCATTTTGGACGGACACTACGTAAATATACTGTAGATGCTTTAGAAAGGCTCTGTGGAAGAATTGACACCTCAATTTCCTTCTGAATGAAAACATGTTCTCGTCTCATAACATGTTTTTAAATCATATTGATTGTGGAATTTGAAACTTTGACATTTAGATGGTTCATAAAATTGCTTGTTTGTCAGTGATGTGTGGAACAGCAAAATCAGTGTCTAGAAGGGCAACTGTGTCTTACTCAGTACCAGTGGCAGGTGTGATAGACCACATATAGGTTGTGAGAGTATGAAAAATGGCGTGTGTGAGAGAGTGAATGAAAAAGCATGTGTGGGAGACAGAAACTTTTACTCTTCCTCTGTCTCTCTCTCCCCTTTCTCTCTCATCCTCTCTCTCTCTCTCTTCCACTCCTCTCTCTCTCCCCTTTCTCTCTCTCCCTCTCTCTCTCTGTCTCCCACTCCCGTTTCTCTCTCCCTATCTCTGCCTCTTCTACTCCTCTCTCTCTCTCTCTCTCTCTCTCTCCCCTTTCTCTCTCGCTCTCCCTCTCTCTCTCGGTCTTCCACTCCCCTTTCTCTCTCACCCTCTCTCTCTCTCTCTCCCACTCCTCTCTCTCTCTCTTCCACTCCTCTCTCTCTCTCTTCCACTCCTCTCTCTCCCACTCCTCTTTCTCTCTCTCTCTCTCTCTCTCCCACTCCCCTTTCCCTCTCCCTCTTTCTCTCTGTCTCTCTTCCACTCCTCTCTCTCTCTCTCTTCCACTCCTCTCTCTCCCACTCCTCTTTCTCTCTCTCTCTCTCTCTCTCCCACTCCCCTTTCCCTCTCCCTCTTTCTCTCTGTCTCTCTTCCACTCCTCTCTCTCGCTCTCTTTTCCACTCCCATTTTTCTCTCTCTCCCCCTTTCAATTCAATTGACTTTATTGACATGGCAAGTTAATTATTACTTACATTGTCAAAGTATACATATTGAAAAATAAAAAAATATTTATATATATATATATATATATATTTATATATAAATAAATGGTGGGACCAACAGTAATAGTGGACATGGACATGGGTTTACCATTAACAACAACTACAACAATATTAATGAGAACAACAATACATAAAAGCAGTGGTAGTGGACCAGTGTCAACATGACTGAGAAGACACATAACATGGTAGTGGACCAGTGTCAACATGACTGAGAAGACACAACATGGTAGTAGACCAGTGTCAACATGACTGAGAAGACACATAACATGGTAGTAGACCAGTGTCAACATGACTGAGAAGACACATAACATGGTAGTAGACCAGTGTCAACATGACTGAGAAGACACATAACATGGTAGTAGACCAGTGTCAACATGACTGAGAAGACACATAACATGGTAGTGGACCAGTGTCAACATGACTGAGAAGACACATAACATGGTAGTAGACCAGTGTCAACATGACTGAGAAGACACATAACATGGTAGTGGACCAGTGTCAACATGACTGAGAAGACACATAACATGGTAGTAGACCAGTGTCAACATGACTGAGAAGACACATAACATGGTAGTGGACCAGTGTCAACATGACTGAGAAGACACATAACATGGTAGTAGACCAGTGTTAACATGACTGAGAAGACACATAACATGGTAGTAGACCAGTGTTAACATGACTGAGAAGACACATAACATGGTAGTAGACCAGTGTTAACATGACTGAGAAGACACATAACATGGTAGTAGACCAGTGTCAACATGACTGAGAAGACACATAACATGGTAGTAGACCAGTGTTAACATGACTGAGAAGACACATAACATGGTAGTAGACCAGTGTCAACATGACTGAGAAGACACATAACATGGTAGTAGACCAGTGTCAACATGACTGAGAAGACACATAACATGGTAGTAGACCAGTGTTAACATGACTGAGAAGACACATAACATGGTAGTAGACCAGTGTCAACATGACTGAGAAGACACATAACATGGTAGTAGACCAGTGTCAACATGACTGAGAAGACACATAACATGGTAGTAGACCAGTGTTAACATGACTGAGAAGACACATAACATGGTAGTAGACCAGTGTCAACATGACTGAGAAGACACATAACATGGTAGTAGACCAGTGTCAACATGACTGAGAAGACACATAACATGGTAGTAGACCAGTGTCAACATGACTGAGAAGACACATGACGTGGTATGAAAGACAAAACAAAACAAGATGGGAAATATTATTGACATTACTTTGCACTTTTCACTGTCTGTCCCTCAGGTTGTGGCAGGAGGTGTTACGGCTTTCTAGGTGTGGTGAAGGAGAGTCGGACCAAACTGCAGCGTGTAGATTTCGATCCATGTTTAATCAAACAAACGTAACATGAAATAACACAAAACACTACAAAACAATAAACGTAATGAAAACCGAAACAATCTATACTTGTGTCAACTAACAATGCGACAGGAACAAAGACACTAAGGACAGATAGGACAATCACCCACGAAATACAAAGTGAAACTCAGGCTACCTAAATACGGTTCCCAATCCGAGACAACAAGAATCACCTGACTCAGATTGAGAACCGCCTCAGGCAGCCAAGCCTATACAAGACACACCCCTAATCAACCACAAATCCCAATGCCTACAAAAACCCCAATAGGACAATACAATAACCCCATGTCACACCCTGGCCTGAACAAATAATAAAGATAAACACAAAATACTTTGACCAGGGCGTGACAGAACCCCCCCCCCTAAGGTGCGGACTCCCGAACGCACCTCAAATCAAATCAAATCAAATCTTATTTGTCACATACACATGGTTAGCAGATGTTAATGCGAGTGTAGCGAAATGCTTGTGCTCCAAAACAATAGGGAGGGTCCGGGTGGGCGTCTGTCCATGGTGGCGGCTCCGGCGCGGGACGAGGACCCCACTTAGTCAACGTCTTAATCCCCTCTCCCTTCGTCCCTGGATAGTCCACCCTCTCCGCCGACCATGGCCTAGTAGTCCTCACCCAGAAACCCACTGGACTGAGGAGCAGATCGGGACTGAAGGACAGCTCGGGACTGAGGGGAAGCTCGGGACTGAGGGGAAGCTCGGGAGTGAGAGAAAGCTCAGGAGTGAGAGAACGCTCAGGAGTGAGAGAACGCTCAGGAGTGAGAGAACGCTCAGGAGTGAGAGAACGCTCAGGAGTGAGAGAACGCTCAGGAGTGAGAGAACGCTCAGGAGTGAGAGGAAGCTCAGGAGTGAGAGGAAGCTCAGGAGTGAGAGGAAGCTCAGGAGTGAGAGGAAGCTCAGGAGTGAGAGGAAGCTCAGGAGTGAGAGGAAGCTCAGGAGTGAGAGGAAGCTCAGGAGTGAGAGGAGGCTCAGGAGTGAGAGGAAGCTCAGGCAGGTAGGTAGATCTACCAGATCCTGGCTGGTTGGCAGATCCTGGCCGACTGGCAGATCTGGAAGAGTCTGGCTGACTGGCAGATCTGGAAGAGTCTGGTCGACTGGCAGATCTGGAAGAGTCTGGTCGACTGGCAGATCTGGAAGAGTCTGGTCGACTGGCAGATCTGGAAGAGTCTGGTCGACTGGCAGATCTGGAAGAGTCTGGTCGACTGGCAGATCTGGAAGAGTCTGGTCGACTGGCAGATCTGGAAGAGTCTGGTCGACTGGCAGATCTGGAAGAGTCTGGTCGACTGGCAGATCTGGAAGAGTCTGGTCGACTGGCAGATCTGGAAGAGTCTGGTCGACTGGCAGATCTGGAAGAGTCTGGTCGACTGGCAGATCTGGAAGAGTCTGGCCGACTGGCAGATCTGGCGGCGCTGGGCAGACTGGCGGCGCTGGGCAGACTGGCGGCACTGGGCAGACTGGCGGCGCTGGGCAGACTGGCGGCGCTGGGCAGACTGGCGGCGCTGGGCAGACTGGCGGCACTGGCTGCTCCATATAGGCTGACAGCTCTGGCGGCTTCTTACAGACTGACAGCTCTGGCGGCTCCTTGCAGACTGGCAGCTCCTTTCAGACTGACAGCTCCTTGCAGACTGACAGCTCCGTGCAGACTGACAGCTCCGTGCAGACTGACAGCTCCTGCCAGTCTGGTCGACTGGCAGATCTGGAAGAGTCTGGTCGACTGGCAGATCTGGAAGAGTCTGGTCGACTGGCAGATCTGGAAGAGTCTGGTCGACTGGCAGATCTGGCAGTCGACCAGACTGACAGCTCCGTGCAGACTGACAGCTCCTTGCAGACTGACAGCTCCTCGCAGACTGATAGCTCGGGCTGCTTCATGCAGACTGACAGCTCTGGCTGCTCCATGCAGACTGACAGCTCTGGCTGCTCCATGCAGACTGACAGCTCTGGCTGCTCCATGCAGACTGACAGCTCTGGCTGCTCCATGCAGGCTGGCAGCTCTGGCTTCTCCATGCAGGCTGGCAGCTCTGGCTTCTCCATGCAGGCTGGCAGTTCTGGCTGCTCCATGCAGGCTGACAGCTCTGGTGGCTTCTTACAGACTGACAGCTCTGGCTGCTCCATATAGGCTGGCAGCTCTGGCTTCTCCATGCAGGCTGGCAGCTCCAGCTGCTCCCTGCAGGCTGGCAGCTCCAGCTGCTCCCTGCAGGCTGGCAGCTCCAGCTCCAGCAGCGCAGGAGAGGAGAAAAGCGCTGGCTGCGCTGAACAGGCGAGGCGCACTGAAGGCCCTGGTGCGTAGTGCTGGAACTGGTGGTACTGGATCGAGGACACGCACAGGAAGCCTGGTGCGGGGAGCTGCTACCGGAGGACTGGAGTGTGGAGGTGGCACAGGATGGGCTAGACCGTGAAGGCGTACTGGAGATCTTGAGAGCAGTGTTGGCACAGGACGTGCAAGGCTAGGGATGTGTACAGGAGGCCTGGTGCGTGAGGCTGGCACCAACTTCACCAGCCGACTAACACGCACCTCAGGACGAGTATGGAGCGCTAACCCAGGTGCCATCAAATCCCCAACACGTTCCGTCGGGCGAATCCCATGCAAAAAGCACCAACACAGCAACTCCCTCATTTCTCTCTCCTCCAATTTCCCCATTAACTCCTTCACAGTCTCTGTTTCGCTCACCTCCAACACCGGCTCTGGTTCTGGTCTCCTCCTTGGCTCCTCACGATAAACAGGGAGAGTTGGTTCAGGTCTATCTCCTGACTCAGCCACTCTCCCTCTGAGCCCCCCCCCCCCCAATACATTTCTTGGGGTGACTTTCGGGTTTCGCTCTGCGCCGCCGTGTCTGTTTCTCCAACTCCATTCGCCTATAGCCCTCTTCGCACTGCTCTAGCGAATCCCAGGCGGGCTCAGGCACTCTCTCTGGGTCGGCCGCCCACCTGTCTATTTCATCCCACGTCGTATACTCCATGCTTCTGCTGTCCATAACCTCCTCATAACACCGCTGTTGCTGGATTTGTTGCCTCTCCTCTTTCGGCTGCTCCTGCCTGTTGACACGCCGCTTGGTCCGTTGGTGGTGGGTGATTCTGTTACGGCTTTCTAGGTGTGGTGAAGGAGAGTCGGACCAAACTGCAGCGTGTAGATTTCGATCCATGTTTAATCAAACAAACGTAACATGAAATAACACAAAACACTACAAAACAATAAACGTAATGAAAACCGAAACAATCTATACTTGTGTCAACTAACAATGCGACAGGAACAAAGACACTAAGGACAGATAGGACAATCACCCACGAAATACAAAGTGAAACTCAGGCTACCTAAATACGGTTCCCAATCCGAGACAACGAGAATCACCTGACTCAGATTGAGAACCGCCTCAGGCAGCCAAGCCTATACAAGACACACCCCTAATCAACCACTAATCCCAATAGGACAATACAATAACCCCATGTCACACCCTGGCCTGAACAAATAATAAAGATAAACACAAAATACTTTGACCAGTGCGTGACAGGAGGACACATATTTGGCTGCCAAAACTGCACATTTTGGCTTTTCACCCAATAAATATTAGATTTTTTCTTCATCTTTTATAGTTTCAAATTCTTTGTATTGAATAAAAATTTGGGGAAATAAATATTCTCTTAGGTCTGAGTATTTGTCACAGTGTAATAGGAAATGCAGCTCTGTCTCCACCTCTACCTCTCTCTCTCTCTCCTCTTTCTCTCTCGCTCTCGCTCTCGCTCTCTCTTCCACTCCTCTCTTTCTTGCTCTCTGTCTCTCTTCCACTCCCCTTTCTCTCCCTCTCTCTTTCTCTCTCCCTCTCTCTCTCTGTCTCTCTCCCACTCCCCTTTCTCTCCTCTCCCTCTCTTTCTCTCTCTTCCACTCCCCTTTCTCTATCCCTCTCCCCTGTCTCTCTCTCTCTTCCACCCCTTTCTCTCTCCCTCTCCCCTGTCTCTCTCTCTCTTCCACCCCTTTCTCTCTCCCTCTCCCCTGTCTCTCTCTCTCTCTTCCACCCCTTTCTCTCTCTCCCTCTCTCTCTGTCTCTCTCCCACTCCCCTTTCTCTGTCTCTCTCCATCTCTCTTTTCCTCTCTGTGAGGCTGTGTGCTAAGTGAAGTCCTCCCCAGTCCTCTATCCCGGGGGAAGCAGGCAGAGAAGAGAGGAGGAGGGTTGGGTTACACTCTGCAGGGATGGGTGGTGGGGTAGAGATAGATAGGGGATAAAGACTGAGAGGCAGAGACATATCATCATTACCTTCCCTTTAGGACACTCCGGGAGGAGTCAGGAGGGAGGGAGACTGGTGGCTGGGGCTGCCAAACAAAGAAGCATCACCCCCCCCCCTCTCTCTCTCTCTGACACTTGCTCTGAGTGCACAGCCAGGGAGGTAGAGGGAGGGATGCAGAGAGAGCCATCGGCCATGCAGACAGGCTAGAGAGAGGCTCCTTGGATACATAACACACTACAGAGGAAGGAGGGAAGACGGAAAGGCTGTATGAGAAAAGGAACAAGCGATCTGAATGCCATGGGGAGATGGAAGACTAGAGAAGGGTCCAGTCTCATAGTATGAACAGGTATGCTACAGGACATGTGGCTGATGCCCTAGCCCAGAGTAACACTGCTCACTGTAGTCACTGTGTAGCCGATGTAGCTAGCTGGGTGAATATAGTCTTGTTTACAGTCTAGAACATATGTACAGGGCATGTTGTTGTACGTGTGGCTAAAGCTAATGCTACATCAGATTAGTGGTAAATCTGTGGGTTTAATGTACTTTAGCTGTGATTGACGCTAGTGTTAGCCTGTAGGATCTGATTGTTTACCAGTGCAGCTGTGTGTACTGTAGGCTAGTAGAGGCATGTTTTTAATTCAGAGAGAGATGGGGACCCTGAAGATTTAATTTTCACTCTGACTGACTGGGTTTCGGGAAATCTCTTTTTATGCTTGTGGCTATACACTTTGTGGCTATACACTGTGACTATACACTTTGTGGCTATACACTGTGACTATACACTTTGTGGCTATACACTGTGACTATACACTGTGACTATACACTGTGACTATACACTGTGACTATACACTTTGTGGCTATACACTTTGTGGCTATACACTGTGACTATACACTGTGACTATACACTGTGACTATACACTGTGACTATACACTGTGTGACTATACACTGTGACTATACACTGTGACTATACACTTTGTGGCTATACACTTTATGACTATACACTGTGTGACTATACACTGTGTGACTATACACTGTGACTATACACTGTGTGACTATACACTGTGACTATACACTTTGTGGCTATACACTTTGTGACTATACACTGTGTGACTATACACTGTGTGACTATACACTGTGACTATACACTTTGTGGCTATACACTTTGTGGCTATACACTTTGTGACTATACACTGTGTGACTATACACTGTGACTATACACTGTGTGACTATACACTGTGACTATACACTTTGTGGCTATACACTTTGTGACTATACACTGTGTGACTATACACTGTGTGACTATACACTGTGTGACTACACTTTATGACTATACACTGTGACTATACACTTTGTGGCTATACACTTTGTGGCTATACACTTTGTGGCTATACACTTTGTGGCTATACACTTTGTGGCTATACACTTTATGACTATACACTGTGTGACTATACACTGTGACTATACACTGTGTGACTATACACTGTGACTATACACTGTGACTATACACTGTGACTATACACTTTGTGGCTATAGACTTTATGACTATACACTGTGTGACTATACACTGTGACTATACACTGTGACTATACACTGTGGCTATACACTTTGTGGCTATAGACTTTATGACTATACACTGTGTGACTATACACTTTATGACTATACACTGTGACTATACACTTTGTGACTATACACTGTGACTATACACTTTGTGACTATACACTTTGTGACTATACACTGTGTGACTATACACTTTGTGACTATACACTTTGTGACTATACACTTTGTGACTATACACTGTGTGACTATACACTTTGTGACTATACACTTTGTGACTATACACTGTGTGACTATACACTTTATGACTATACACTGTGACTATACACTTTGTGACTATACACTGTGACTATACACTTTGTGACTATACACTTTGTGACTATACACTTTGTGACTATACACTGTGTGACTATACACTTTGTGACTATACACTGTGTGACTATACACTTTATGACTATACACTGTGTGACTATACACTTTATGACTATACACTGTGTGACTATACACTGTGTGACTATACACTGTGTGACTATACACTTTGTGACTATACACTTTGTGACTATACACTGTGTGACTATACACTTTATGACTATACACTGTGTGACTATACACTTTATGACTATACACTGTGTGACTATACACTTTGTGACTATACACTGTGTGACTATACACTGTGTGACTATACACTGTGTGACTATACACTTTATGACTATACACTGTGTGACTATACACTGTGTGACTATACACTTTATGACTATACACTGTGTGACTATACACTTTATGACTATACACTGTGTGACTATACACTGTGTGACTATACACTGTGTGACTATACACTTTATGACTATACACTGTGTGACTATACACTTTATGACTATACACTGTGTGACTATACACTGTGTGACTATACACTGTGTGACTATACACTTTGTGACTATACACTGTGTGACTATACACTTTATGACTATACACTGTGTGACTATACACTGTGTGACTATACACTGTGTGACTATACACTTTGTGACTATACACTGTGTGACTATACACTTTATGACTATACACTGTGTGACTATACACTGTGTGACTATACACTTTGTGACTATACACTTTATGACTATACACTGTGTGACTATACACTTTGTGACTATACACTGTGTGACTATACACTTTGTGGCTATACACTGTGTGACTATACACTGTGTGACTATACACTTTATGACTATACACTGTGTGACTATACACTTTGTGACTATACACTGTGTGACTATACACTTTGTGACTATACACTTTGTGACTATACACTGTGTGACTATACACTGTGTGACTATACACTTTGTGGCTATACACTGTGTGACTATACACTGTGTGGCTATACACTTTGTGACTATACACTGTGACTATACACTTTGTGGCTATACACTTTGTGGCTATACACTGTGTGGCTATACACTTTATGACTATACACTGTGACTATACACTTTGTGGCTATACACTTTGTGGCTATACACTTTGTGGCTATACACTTTGTGGCTATACACTTTGTGGCTATACACTGTGGCTATACACTTTGTGGCTATAGACTTTATGACTATACACTGTGTGACTATACACTGTGACTATACACTGTGTGACTATACACTGTGACTATACACTGTGACTATACACTGTGTGACTATACACTTTGTGGCTATACCCTGTGACTATACACTGTGACTATACACTTTGGCTATACACTTTGTGGCTATACACTTTGTGGCTATACACTGTGACTATACACTGTGACTATACACTGTGACTATACACTGTGACTATACACTTTGTGGCTATACACTTTGTGGCTATACACTGTGACTATACACTGTGACTATACACTTTGTGACTATACACTTTGTGACTATACACTTTGTGGCTATACACTTTGTGGCTATACACTATGACTATACACTGTGACTATACACTTTGTGGCTATACACTGTGTGACTATACACTTTGTGGCTATAGACTTTGTGGCTATACACTTTGTGGCTATACACTGTGACTATACACTGACTATACACTTTGTGGCTATACACTTTGTGACTATACACTTTGGCTATACACTTTGTGACTATACACTTTGTGACTATACACTTTGACCATACACTTTGACTATACACTGTGTGACTATACACTGTGTGACTATACACTGTGTGGCTATACACTGACTATACACTGTGACTATACACTGTGTGACTATACACTTTGACTATACACTTTGACTATACACTGTGTGGCTATACACTGTGTGGCTATACACTGTGTGACTATACACTGTGTGACTATACACTGTGTGACTATACACTGTGTGGCTATACACTTTGTGGCTATACACTTTGTGACTATACACTGTGACTATACACTGTGACTATACACTGTGACTATACACTTTGGCTATACACTTTGTGGCTATACACTTTGTGACTATACACTTTGGCTATACACTTTGTGGCTATACACTTTGTGGCTATACACTGTGTGACTATACACTTTGTGGCTATACACTTTGTGACTATACACTTTGTGACTATACACTTTGTGACTATACACTTTGGCTATACACTTTGTGGCTATACACTTTGTGGCTATACACTTTGTGGCTATACACTTTGTGGCTATACACTTTCTGGCTATACACTTTGTGGCTATACACTTTGTGGCTATACACTGTGACTATACACTTTGTGGCTATACACTTTGTGGCTATACACTGTGACTATACACTGTGACTATACACTGTGACTATACACTGTGACTATACACTGTGACTATACACTTTGTGGCTATACACTGTGACTATACACTGTGACTATACACTTTGTGACTATACACTTTGTGGCTATACACTTTGTGGCTATACACTATGACTATACACTGTGACTATACACTTTGTGGCTATACACTGTGTGACTATACACTTTGTGGCTATAGACTTTGTGGCTATACACTTTGTGGCTATACACTGTGACTATACACTGTGACTATACACTTTGTGACTATACACTTTGTGGCTATACACTTTGTGGCTGTACACTTTGTGGCTATACATTTTGTGGCTATACACTGTGACTATACACTGACTATACACTTTGTGGCTATACACTTTGTGACTATACACTTTGGCTATACACTTTGTGACTATACACTTTGTGACTATACACTTTGACCATACACTTTGACTATACACTGTGACTATACACTTTGTGACTATACACTTTGACTATACACTGTGTGACTATACACTGTGTGACTATACACTGTGTGGCTATACACTGACTATACACTGTGACTATACACTGTGTGACTATACACTTTGACTATACACTGTGTGACTATACACTGTGTGGCTATACACTTTGTGACTATACACTGTGACTATACACTGTGTGACTATACACTTTGGCTATACACTTTGTGGCTATACACTTTGTGACTATACACTTTGTGGCTATACACTTTGTGGCTATACACTTTGTGGCTATACACTGTGTGACTATACACTTTGTGGCTATACACTTTGTGACTATACACTTTGTGACTATACACTTTGTGACTATACACTTTGGCTATACACTTTGTGGCTATACACTGTGACTATACACTTTGTGACTATACACTTTGTGGCTATACACTGTGTGGCTATACACTGTGTGACTATACACTGTGTGACTATACACTGTGTGACTATACACTGTGTGACTATACACTGTGTGACTATACACTTTGTGGCTATACACTTTGTGGCTATACACTGTGACTATACACTGTGACTATACACTGTGACTATACACTGTGGCTATACACTTTGGCTATACACTTTGTGGCTATACACTTTGTGGCTATACACTGTGTGACTATACACTGTGTGACTATACACTGTGTGGCTATACACTGACTATACACTGTGACTATACACTGTGTGACTATACACTTTGACTATACACTGTGTGACTATACACTGTGTGGCTATACACTTTGTGGCTATACACTGTGTGACTATACACTGTGTGACTATACACTTTGTGACTATACACTGTGACTATACACTGTGTGACTATACACTTTGGCTATACACTTTGTGGCTATACACTTTGTGACTATACACTTTGTGGCTATACACTTTGTAGCTATACACTTTGTGGCTATACACTGTGTGACTATACACTTTGTGGCTATACACTTTGTGACTATACACTTTGTGACTATACACTTTGTGACTATACACTTTGGCTATACACTTTGTGGCTATACACTTTGTGGCTATACACTTTGGCTATACACTTTGTGACTATACACTGTGACTATACACTTTGTGACTATACACTTTGTGACTATACACTTTGTGGCTATACACTTTGTGGCTATACACTGTGTGACTATACACTGTGTGACTATACACTGTGTGACTATACACTGTGTGACTATACACTGTGTGACTATACACTTTGTGGCTATACACTTTGTGGCTATACACTGTGACTATACACTTTGGCTATACACTTTGTGACTATACACTGTGACTATACACTTTGGCTCTACACTTTGTGGCTATACACTGTGGCTATACACTTTGGCTATACACTTTGTGGCTATACACTTTGTGGCTATACACTTTGTGGCTATACACTTTGTGACTATACACTTTGTGGCTATACACTGACTATACACTTTGTGGCTATACACTGTGTGACTATACACTTTGTGGCTATACACTGTGTGACTATACACTTTGTGGCTATACACTGTGTGACTATACACTGTGTGACTATACACTGTGTGACTATACACTTTGTGGCTATACACTTTGTGGCTATACACTTTGTGACTATACACTGTGACTATACACTTTGTGGCTATACACTTTGTGACTATACACTGTGACTATACACTTTGGACCCGTTGATTGATTGTTTGATTTAATATTTGGCATTGGGGGGAAAATATCCCTATATTAGGGTCGGGGTCATTTTCAAGAGTGGTGACACTTTAGTAACATGTTGGTATTTCACTTTACTTCCTGAATTGACTGAGTTGAAAAGGAATCGCCCCCAACCCTGCTACCTGTATAGATACACTATTTAACTTGGATCTAAAGTGCAAGGCTTTTAGATAGAATGACAGTAAGTGACAGATGTTTGTCAGAATTCAGCCAGTGTTGGGTAGATCATTGATTTGACTTGATTAAATCACTGACTATTTCATCAGTATCACAGTGTGAAGTGAAAGACTTGATTTATCTCAATGGGGCTTCCTGGTTAAATACTGTATCTTAGTAATACATCCCAGTGGGACAGTATGAGAGACTACATCATAAACTCGTGCACTCACTTAATAACGGACATGAATGTGACGGACCTGATGGGGTTTATACCTTTAAACCTACCTACCTCAGGGGGTGAACAAGGGCAGAAGGGTGGAGGAAAATCTTTTGAAATGGAATGCAGCCCAGGATGGCTCCCCTCCTGTCCAATCACAGAAATGAAATGATTAAGGATCCTGCTACACAGAATGAGCCAATCAATCAGCAGATTACTGAGATTGCTGTCACTCTGCAGACAATGCATCCCTATAGTAATGACAGACACACACTGATCCAATGACCAGCCCTGTCTCTATGGGGACGATTGTATCGCATGTCCCTGTGCATCCACGGTGACTCATTCAAATGCAATTCATCTTCATTGAGACAGGAAGTCCCTTTGCTTAACACCTCTTCAATGCAGTAAAGGTGAGATTTCCTTAAACTATAATCCACATTTGTTGAAAAGCGCCACATTTCGCCCCAGCGCCTTTTATGTTGATGAAACTAAAGAGAGGAGCATCCGTATGATATATTCTGCTGTTCTGTCACGCTATGATGTCAGAAGGGAAAAACTGTGTTCACGGTTTGAAGTCATTTGTTCCTTTTTTTAGTTTCCTAAAGGGACGTGTCAGTTTCACCTAATAGGTAACTTGAAGAGTAGAGTTGAGACACTGCATGATCCAATACCCAATCTACTAACTAGGGTTACAACGTTCACATCACTTTCCCCAAATTCCCAGGGTTTTCAGAAATACTAGTTGGAGGATTCTGTATTTTCTGCATATACCCTTCTGATTCTGGGAATCTTTTTACAGGGATTTCTGGAGAACCTGGGAGTTTTGGAAAAGCTACCATCGTTTTGCAAGTCTACCTATACGTTCCTATAAGGGTCAGATTGTGTCATACACAGACACTAATATATCTGTATCTGTGACGTCATAGGCCTACATCTTCACCTATCAGGAAACATTCTGCACATTGTGATGTGATATTATGGGATACATCCCCACACGGATAACACATTTAGCTGGAGGAGGTGGAGAGGTGCGCTAGCTATTCTTGTGTTTACTGTTGGTGATGGACACATTTAGGAGGGGGAGGACTCTTCCTTGTTTTTCTGTCTATCAGATGGACAGATTTAGGAGAGAGGACTCTTCCTTGTTGTTCTGTCTATCAGATTGACACATTTAGGAGGGGGAGGACTCTTCCTTGTTGTTCTGTCTATCAGATGGACAGATTTAGGAGGGGGAGGACTCTTCCTTGTTGTTTTGTCTATCAGATGGACAGATTTAGGAGGAGGAGGACTCTTCCTTGTTGTTCTGTCTATCAGATGGACAGATTTAGGAGGGGGAGGACTCTTCCTTGTTGTTCTGTCTATCAGATGGACACATTTAGGAGGGGGAGGACTCTTCCTTGTTGTTCTGTCTATCAGATGGACAGATTTAGGAGGAGGAGGACTCTTCCTTGTTGTTCTGTCTATCAGATGGACAGATTTAGGAGGGGATAGAGGGAGAGCACTCTGCTTGTTGTGCCGTCTGGTCTGTGCTCTGCTTTGCCCTTCAAGGTCTCTTCACACACACAGACTGGCCAGGAGGACGGTATTGACGCATTGGGGTGCAGGCAGGTCTAATGGCTACAGTCCCTCTGGCTTTCTCATACAGCTTTTATAGCCCAGTCAGACTCTCACCATATTAATTATACATACATGTAGCAGCAGCAGGCCCACATTAGAGGGCTGCAGAGACGCTCAGGGCTGCAGAGACGCTCAGGGCTGCAGAGACGCTCAGGGCTGCAGAGACGCTCAGGGCTGCAGAGACGCTCAGGGCTGCAGAGACGCTCAGGGCTGCAGAGACGCTCAGGGCTGCAGAGACGCTCAGGGCTCAGAGTCTCTGAGTCTCTATATTAGATCATACATACATACATACATACATACATACATACATACATACATACATACATACATACATACATACATACATACATACATACATACATACATACATACAGAAGACCCCATATTGACGAGTGATATTGTCAATGCAAAGCCAAAAGAAAGGATTGGTAGTGGCCGCCTCACAGGTTCTGGAGAAGGGAGAAGAGAGAGAGGGAATAGGTATATTGGGAAAAAGTGTCATCCCAGTGGTAGAATAAGGAGCCATCATCAGACTTGATGAGTACTTCTCTGTTGTGTTGTAAGTGGATTCAAACCAATCCAGGGTTGTGTATATTAGGGCACACAATAGGAAAAACAATGAGTGTTTCTTATTGGACAAGTCCATGTAGTCCCTCCCTGTTTCAAGCTGTTTTCCTCTTGTGCCTAATTAACACGATCCATGCCTAGTCCTTTAAGGTCACCAACTCAGGTCAACTATAATCTATATATAATATAATATATAGATACCAGGGCTGGGATTGATTCAATTTCAGTGCAGAGGATGAATGGACATGTTTAAAATGCCCATTGCTTTTCTATGTGGATTGTTCACCCCATGAACTGACCCACTGTGTGTATGAAGACCAGCATACTCAAGTGATGTTCAATCAGGGCTTGTGAGAATCTAGGTAGGATTTACCACCCGTTCTAAAGCCCTGGTTGATGACAGACATTATTACCACACTGGAACCACTGAAGTGAAGTAATACTGACCTGTATTGAGATATCAGTTCACTCTTTCCAAAGGATGATAAACCCCAGGTTTATTCATTAGTGCAAACTGATGTTTCGGAATGAACATGAGAGCTTCTTATTGTGTGTGTGTGTGTGTGTGTGTGTGTGTTCACTCCAAATTCCAACACTAGTCCAGTATCCAGAGAGAGAGAGACTGCATTCTTTAGCAGGGTGACCTATTTCTTACTTGCCACCGGTGCTCTGTGCACGCCTACTCCCCCAATATTCTGTTACTGTGTTAGACTGCAGCTGGTCTGATCTAATGGAAGTATGTTCCGTTTCTCCTCTCTTCTGTCTCCTCTCCTCTGTCTTCTCCTCTCTTCTGTCTCCTCTCTTCTGTCTTCTCCTCTCTTCTGTCTCCTCTCTTCTGTCTTCTCCTCTCTTCTGTTTCCTCTCTTCTGTCTTCTCCTCTCTTCTGTCTTCTCCTCTCTTCTGTCTTCTCCTCTCTTCTGTCTTCTCCTCTCTTCTGTCTTCTCCTCTCTTCTGTCTTCTCCTCTCTTCTGTCTTCTCCTCTCTTCTGTCTTCTCCTCTCTTCTGTCTTCTCCTCTCTTCTGTCTGCTCCTCTCTTCTGTCTGCTCCTCTCTTCTGTCTGCTCCTCTCTTCTGTCTGCTCCTCTCTTCTGTCTGCTCCTCTCTTCTGTCTCCTCTCTTCTGTCGTCTCCTCTCTTCTGTCGTCTCCTCTCTTCTGTTATCTTCTCTTCAGTCTCCTCTCTTCTGTCTTCTCCTCTCTTCTCTGTTCCTTCTCCTCTCTTCTGTTATCTTCTCTTTTGTCTCCTCTCTTCTGTTATCTTCTCTTCTGTTATCTTCTCTTCTGTCTCCTCTCTTCTGTTATCTTCTCTTCTGTTATCTTCTCTTCTGTTATCTTCTCTTCTGTCTCCTCTCTTCTGTTATCTTCTCTTCTGTTATCTTCTCTTCTGTTATCTTCTCTTCTGTTATCTTCTCTTCTGTCTTCTCCTCTCTTCTCTGTTCCTTCTCCTCTCTTCTGTTATCTTCTCTTCTGTCTCCTCTCTTCTGTTATCTTCTCTTCTGTTATCTTCTCTTCTGTTATCTTCTCTTCTGTTATCTTCTCTTCTGTCTTCTCCTCTCTTCTCTGTTCCTTCTCCTCTCTTCTGTTATCTTCTCTTCCTCTGTCCTCCTCTCCCCAGGTTCTTTGGCAGTGGAGAACATGGGAGCCAAGGCGTCTGCGATGGGCAGCGGTGGAGCCTCCTCTCTGGGTCCGTCTCCAACCCTGGAGAACATCCAGGCAGCGTACGGGGAAGGGGAGAGCAGCAGGGCCCGGGAGCTGATCCAGCAAGCCTGCTGTGTGGAGTGTAGTGCAGCTAGTCCTCGGCTGGAGGGGGTGAGTGGAAGAGAGGGGGTGAGTGGAAGAGAGGGGGTGAGTGGAAGAGAGGGGGTGAGTGGAACAGAGGGGGTGAGTGGAACAGAGGGGGTGAGTGGAACAGAGGGGGTGAGTGGAACAGAGAGAGACCTGTCTCGAAAATACACACATGCACACGCACACAAAATCCGAGACGGATCTGTCTCACATACACACCTTCATATCCTTACATGCACAAACATTGTCACACACACACACACACACACTAAATGAGAGCGCTTGCCATGTGGAGGCCATTGTGTTT
>NW_022262719.1:145000-163440 GCF_002021735.2 Oncorhynchus kisutch
GTGTGCGTGTATTTACATGTCCCTGTGTGTGTGTGTGTGTGTGTATTTATATGTCACTGTGTGTGTGTGTGTGTGTGTGTGTGTGTGTGTGTGTATTTACATGCCACTGTGTGTGTGTGTGTGTGTATTTACATGCCACTGTGTGTGTGTGTGTGTGTGTGTATTTACATGCCACTGTGTGTGTGTATTTAAAAAAAAATATATATATATATTTTTTAATTTTACCTTTAACCAGGCAAGTCAGTTAAGAACACATTCTTATTTTCAATGATGGCCTAGGAACAGTGGGTTAACTGCCTGTTCAGGGGCAGAACGACAGATTTGTACCTTGTCAGCTCGGGGGTTTGAACTCGCAACCTTCCGGTTACTAGTCCAATGCTCTAACCACTAGGCTACGCTGCCGCCCCACATGTCACTGTGTGTGTGTGTTTATTTACATGTCACTGTGTGTGTGTATTTACATGTCACTGTGTGTGTGAATAAGAGATGTGTAAGGTTGCATCATGGTATGTTGTTGATCAGTCCTACTGCCCCTCATGGTCCTACAGCCCCTCATGGTCCTACAGCCCTCATTGTTCAACACCACTGAAGACCCACTGCCTTGACATAAAGACAGCAACACCCCACATGTCTGTGGCTTTGACTTGGTCCTGTACTGTGTGTGTGTGAGTTTAATTTGCTGCTGTAGTTGTTGATGCTAGATAGGGGTGTTATCTAAAGACTGTGTGTGTGATTGTGTGAATGTGTGTGTGTTATCTGAGTGGTACTCTAGTTATGTGATAGTTTGTTGATATTCTAGAGTGGGTGTACTGCGCTTGTTGTTTTGGAGTGGATCCCAGCCTGCCAGACACAGTGTCAGGAGACAAGTGGCCTAGTTCTGCCTTTCTCTCTCCTGCCTCTCCATAAGCACTATGAAATACTCCCTTCAATACAGAACCAGTTCAAGTACTGATTCCATGTTTCTTTATTACCTCTGTTCTACTGACACATCACTTATTTACCTAGATTACAGTAATCTCATTACTGTATGGATCATTATGGGACAGTAATCTCATTACTGTATGGATCATTATGGGACAGTAATCTCTACTGTATGGATCATTATGGGACAGTAATCTCTACTGTATGGATCATTATGGGACAGTAATCTCATTACTGTATGGATCATTATGGGACAGTAATCTCATTACTGTATGGATCATTATGGGACAGTAATCTCTACTGTATGGATCATTATGGGACAGTAATCTCATTACAGTATGGATCATTATGGGACAGTAATCTCATTACTGTATGGATCATTATGGGACAGTAATCTCTACTGTATGGATCATTATGGGACAGTAATCTCATTACTGTATGGATCATTATGGGACAGTAATCTCTACTGTATGGATCATTATGGGACAGTAATCTCATTACTGTATGGATCATTATGGGACAGTAATCTCTACTGTATGGATCATTATGGGACAGTAATCTCATTACTGTATGGATCATTATGGGACAGTAATCTCTACTGTATGGATCATTATGGGAGAGTAATCTCATTACTGTATGGATCATTATGGGACAGTAATCTCATTACTGTATGGATCATTATGGGACAGTAATCTCTACTGTATGGATCATTATGGGACAGTAATCTCATTACTGTATGGATCATTATGGGACAGTAATCTCATTACTGTATGGATCATTATGGGACAGTAATCTCATTACTGTATGGATCATTATGGGACAGTAATCTCATTACTGTATGGATCATTATGGGACAGTAATCTCTACTGTATGGATCATTATGGGACAGTAATCTCTACTGTATGGATCATTATGGGACAGGAATCTCATTACAGTATGGATCATTATGGGACAGTAATCTCATTACAGTATGAATCATTATGGGACAGTAATCTCTACTGTATGGATCATTATGGGACAGTAATCTCATTACTGTATGGATCATTATGGGACAGTAATCTCTACTGTATGGATCATTATGGGACAGTAATCTCTACTGTATGGATCATTATGGGACAGTAATCTCATTACTGTATGGATCATTATGGGACAGTAATCTCTACTGTTTGGATCATTATGGGACAGTAATCTCATTACTGTATGGATCATTATGGGACAGTAATCTCATTACTGTATGGATCATTATGGGACAGTAATCTCTACTCTATGGATCATTATGGGACAGTAATCTCTACTGTATGGATCATTATGGGACAGTAATCTCATTACTGTATGGATCATTATGGGACAGGAATCTCATTACTGTATGGATCATTATGGGACAGGAATCTCATTACTGTATGGATCATTATGGGACAGTAATCTCATTACTGTATGGATCATTATGGGACAGTAATCTCATTACTGTATGGATCATTATGGGACAGTAATCTCATTACTGTATGGATCATTATGGGACAGTAATCTCATTACAGTATGGATCATTATGGGACAGTAATCTCATTACTGTATGGATCATTATGGGACAGTAATCTCATTACTGTATGGATCATTATGGGACAGTAATCTCATTACAGTATGGATCATTATGGGACAGTAATCTCATTACTGTATGGATCATTATGGGACAGTAATCTCATTACAGTATGGATCATTATTTTACAGTAATCTCATTACTGTATGGATCATTATGGGACAGTAATCTCTACTGTATGGATCATTATGGGACAGTAATCTCATTACTGTATGGATCATTATGGGACAGTAATCTCTACTGTATGGATCATTATGGGACAGTAATCTCATTACTGTATGGATCATTATGGGACAGTAATCTCTACTGTATGGATCATTATGGGACAGTAATCTCATTACTGTATGGATCATTATGGGACAGTAATCTCTACTGTATGGATCATTATGGGACAGTAATCTCATTACTGTATGGATCATTATGGGACAGTAATCTCATTACTGTATGGATCATTATGGGACAGTAATCTCTACTGTATGGATCATTATGGGACAGTAATCTCATTACTGTATGGATCATTATGGGACAGTAATCTCATTACTGTATGGATCATTATGGGACAGTAATCTCATTACTGTATGGATCATTATGGGACAGTAATCTCATTACTGTATGGATCATTATGGGACAGTAATCTCTACTGTATGGATCATTATGGGACAGTAATCTCTACTGTATGGATCATTATGGGACAGGAATCTCATTACAGTATGGATCATTATGGGACAGTAATCTCATTACAGTATGGATCATTATGGGACAGTAATCTCTACTGTATGGATCATTATGGGACAGTAATCTCATTACTGTATGGATCATTATGGGACAGTAATCTCTACTGTATGGATCATTATGGGACAGTAATCTCTACTGTATGGATCATTATGGGACAGTAATCTCATTACTGTATGGATCATTATGGGACAGTAATCTCTACTGTTTGGATCATTATGGGACAGTAATCTCATTACTGTATGGATCATTATGGGACAGGAATCTCATTACTGTATGGATCATTATGGGACAGGAATCTCATTACTGTATGGATCATTATGGGACAGTAATCTCATTACTGTATGGATCATTATGGGACAGTAATCTCATTACTGTATGGATCATTATGGGACAGTAATCTCATTACTGTATGGATCATTATGGGACAGTAATCTCATTACAGTATGGATCATTATGGGACAGTAATCTCATTACTGTATGGATCATTATGGGACAGTAATCTCATTACTGTATGGATCATTATGGGACAGTAATCTCATTACAGTATGGATCATTATGGGACAGTAATCTCATTACTGTATGGATCATTATGGGACAGTAATCTCATTACAGTATGGATCATTATGGGACAGTAATCTCATTACTGTATGGATCATTATGGGACAGTAATCTCATTACTGTATGGATCATTATGGGACAGGAATCTCATTACTGTATGGATCATTATGGGACAGTAATCTCATTACTGTATGGATCATTATGGGACAGTAATCTCATTACAGTATGGATCATTATGGGACAGTAATCTCATTACTGTATGGATCATTATGGGACAGTAATCTCATTACTGTATGGGACAGTAATCACATTACTGTATGGATCATTATGGGACAGTAATCTCATTACTGTATGGGACAGTAATCTCATTACTGTATGGATCATTATGGGACAGGAATCTCTACTGTATGGATCATTATGGGACAGTAATCTCATTACAGTATGGATCATTATGGGACAGTAATCTCACGTGCGCGTGTGTGTGTGTGTGTGTGTGTGTGTGTGTATGCGCGTGCATACGGTAGGTTCCAAACACCCATGCTGCCAAACTCACTTCTCCTTTCCTAGAGTGTTCAGTGTTGCCCTTGGTTACCTTTATCTACTTGTCTTCCTGTCATTCAGGAATAGATTTGATGTGGAGCTCACGGTAACTTAACACTTGACACACCAGCATATGTTCCGGCTATTATCGAACGAGTTCAGCTAGTACCGCCAGGTTTCACTGCGTTTCAAGACGTTTTCTCCCTACTGAATACAACCCAGTTACTGCCATGTTCCTGAGAACTGGTAATACAGGTTGATTGGAGATGTGGAGACCCAGTTACTGCCATGTTCCTGAGAACTGGTAATACAGGTTGACTGGAGATGTGGAAACCCAGTTACTGCCATGTTCCTGAGAACTGGTTATACAGGTTGACTGGAGATGTGGAGACCCAGATACTGCCATGTTCCTGAGAACTGGTAATACAGGTTGACTGGAGATGTGGAGACCCAGATACTGCCATGTTCCTGAGAACTGGTAATACAGGTTGACTGGAGATGTAGAGACCCAGTTACTGCCATGTTCCTGAGAACTGGTAATACAGGTTGACTAGAGATGTGGAGACCCAGTTACTGCCATGTTCCTGAGAACTGGTAATACAGGTTGACTAGAGATGTGGAGACCCAGTTACTGCCATGTTCCTGAGAACTGGTAATACAGGTTGACTGGAGATGTGGAGACCCAGTTACTGCCATGTTCCTGAGAACTGGTAATACAGGTTGACTGGAGATGTGGAGACCCAGTTACTGCCATGTTCCTGAGAACTGGTAATACAGGTTGACTAGAGATAATGTTAAATTCATACATGCCTATGAAACAATTGTGTGTCAGATTGAAAAAGCAGAACTGTTTTTTTTAGTTACATGGCTTCTGTTCTTGTACCCTAAAATACCCCGACGCTTGATTCATACTGCTACTTTTAGGCTTCCTCACAACGTCGGCCAGTGGTAACCAGGAATTATAGATGAACGAGGTCTGTGTGCTTGAAAGCAGCTTGTCAACTCTCTCCAGGGCTTAAAACGCCTTTAAGTAAGAAGTAGGGCAACACAACAGTGTGCAGAGTGCATGGTGCCCAAAGGAATCGAAAAGTATTCCGTTGGTCGATACAGTTAATATATATCAATATTTCAAACAGTTACCCTGCCATCCAGTGCTTGTCTACAATACTATCACAAAGTTCAGCATTGGAACTGTCTGTGGTTTCTGTTAAATGAGAACAGAGACCAGGTCCAACTCTGGTCCTAGAGAACAACAGTCAGTGAGCACAGTATTCTATTAGTCGACTGGTCAATTGTTTGGTCATTAGGCTGTTGATCGGCCGGAGATTTGTTTTACTCAAGCAGTAACATGTATGAGAAAAGCAAAAACAATTGTCCACTAAAATAACATTTATCAGAAATACAGTGTAGACATTGTTAATGTTAGGTGCACAGAGGCCCATTATCATCAACCATCACTCCTGTGTTCCAATGGCAGCTGTGTTAGCTAATACAAGTTCTTTATTTTAGAAGGCTATTTGATCATTAGAAAACCCTTTTGCAATTATGTTAGCAGAGCTGAAAACTGTTGTGCTGATTTAAAGAAGCAATAAAACTTGCCTTCTTTAGACTAGTTGAATATCTGGAGCATCAGCATTTGTGGGTTTGATTACAGGCTCAAAATGGCCAGAAACAAATACTTTCTTCTGAAACTCGTCAGCCTATTCTTGTTCTGAGAAGTGAAGGCTATTCCATGTGAGAAATTGCCAAGAAACTGGAGATCTCATACAACGCTGTGTACTACTCCCTTCACATAACAGCTCGAAGCTGTTGTCCTGTGAGCCGCCTATCACGCAAGCTGTTGACTCTCAGAAACTTTTCTTCTGATTCTGTTGTGGCTTTGGGTCTGTGTGACGCAATTGTGGCGCCTTCAGAGGCATGTAAAGGCCAAATCCAGCTCTGTACCCCATCGCCATGCGCTTTCCAAATGTTGTAACCATGCAGTGGGTTCTGTGTCTGCATTGACATGGTTGGTTGACAGTAGGTGGAGGGGGATACATCCTGTAGAAAACACAAACTCACTTCCTTGACAACAGCTCTGCACTGCTCCACGAAGCACAAGAAGTATGAACGCCCCGACCCCTGCTGAGGCCGTTACATCGTAAATGCTGCATGGCCAATGCAGCGCCCAGATGTACAATGCACTTCTCTCTACAGAATGCGCTCTCTCCCGCCAATTTGTGCACATTCATTGTTTCATCAATTCATTGTGTGAATTGTTTGCATTTGTTAGTTTATATCACTTCTCCATTTACATATCACCAGTAGTACAATGACCGTAAATTAATATAATGTCTCATCTACCATGTCTGTTCATTTGGTTATGGTCATTTCTGTTAATGCATTCAATGTTATTATTCCAGTCTTCCTGTTCTCATTGTTGGTGTGGACACGTTGTTTGCAGACGTACAACCTATGCTGCTACACTTGTGAGATACAAGTTTTGGTTTATTTCATTCCATTTACAAGTTTTGTCAATTTAGTCATTGTCTTTTGTTCGGAGCGCTGCTGTCAATGTTGAGTAAGGATGCTCACGCATAGAAGTAGGCCTATAGGCTACCAGGCCTGATTATACATAGAAGTAGGCCTATAGGCTACCTGGCCTGATTATACATAGAAGTAGACCTATAGGCTACCTGGCCTGATTATACATAGAAGTAGGCCTATAGGCTACCTGACCTGATTATACATAGAAGTAGGCCTATAGGCTACCAGGCCTGATTATACATAGAAGTAGGCCTATAGGCTACCTGGCCTGATTATACATAGAAGTAGGCCTATAGACTACCTGGCCTGATTATACATAGAAGTAGGCCTATAGACTACCTGGCCTGATTATACATAGAAGTAGGCCTATAGGCTACCTGGCCTGATTATACATAGAAGTAGGCCTATAGGCTACCTGGCCTGATTATACATAGAAGTAGGCCTATAGGCTACCTGGCCTGATTATACATAGAAGTAGGCCTATAGGCTACCTGGCCTGATTATACATAGAAGTAGGCCTATAGGCTACCTGGCCTGATTATACATAGAAGTAGGCCTATAGGCTACCTGGCCTGTGCGCAAATGTATATAAATGTGTTCATTTGGGGATCTGATAGTATTTCTGATTGGCTTAACACACCACCACGAATGAGTAAAGTTTTCTTCACCTTAAACAGCAAGCAAACAAAGTCTGTTTTTATATTAATTGTGAATTACAATAGTTCCTTAATGTATTAGAAAAGTCTTTCCAGCTCTCTCCCTTTCGGTAACCACTCAGTGTGAAAGGGAACAATGTCATGCTCTGATCCAGTGGGAACGGCATAAAATAGGCCTACCTGATTACATCTTATCAGTGCTTGACTTGGGCTGAAATAGGTTATGGTACTCATTTTGTGTGCAGGTACTGTTTGGCTTTATGTAGGCTATTTTTACATAGTTGGCAATGGCAGTAGAAGTTACTTTTTAGGTTTATCATTTTCTTTTGGATAGAATTTTGATTAACCACATGACAATGATTTTGAGATATGAAGATATTATAAATTAAATGAAACTGCTTCACGAAAATGTATTTATGAAAAACATAACTGGCACGGAGATCGGTAGAATTGGTAAGATAAATCGGCATTCCACATGAGAAAGGTTGCCGAGTCCTCCTGCAGCCTATTACCGGCAACTTCAGGAGAGTAACGGCATAATCTGCGGGAGGAGAATAGTTGGGTCAGGTTAAGGTCTTCTGGTTATCTAGATCTCTGGTGCCCTCTTGAGGCATTTCTTATTTCATCAAACCGTAAGCTTAAAGCATCAGACAAGCTCAATACATATAGTTGATTTTATTAAAACACGTAGGGTGTGTCTATAAATGGAAAAATACAAGCTTAGAATTTTGACAAATCGATTGGTTAAAAGAACAAACAACTTTCGGTCAACCAATATTTTTTCTTTAATTGAGGACAGCCCTAATTCTATTTCAGCCAAGCACTAACACTCATCTATTGGTCGCCTCGTTCCATACTGGATGTGCTGTGGCTAACTCATCTATTGGTCGCCTCGTTCCATACTGGATGTGCTGTGGCTAACTCATCTATTGGTCACCTCGTTCCATACTGGATGTGCTGTGGCTAACTCATCCTATTGGTCGCCTCGTTCCATACTGGATGTGCTGTGCCTAACTCATCTATTGGTCGCCTCGTTCCATACTGGATGTGTTGTGGCTAACTCATCTATTGGTCGCCTCGTTCCATACTGGATGTGTGGATGTGTCGTACATTGATTGCCCACCTGATGGTGCCATTACATCATCTTTGATGCTCATGTTTTTACCTGGCTGCAGACATTGTTGCCAACATATATTCAGTGAGAATAGCTATTAGCTCCTTGATTTGTCGCTAGATGACATTTTGCTGTTTGCTGCAACGAAGTCACAGCACCAATTTGCTGCAGAATTGAGTGGGAAAAGTTACTAAATGCTATCAAAACCATAGTTACCCTTGGTGTCAAAACTTCCTTAAAGGTAGTTTTCAATTCCAATCAATTCAGAAACAACACCAAATTCCAATTCCAAATGTTCCTAATTGAAAAACATTTGAAGAGAATTGGAATTTCAATGTACTTCCTGGATTGACTGTGATTGAAATGAAATGTCCCCCTGCTCCCAACTGTACAGCATGACAGTGAATGAAGAGTTGGCTACAGATCAGCTAGGTGGAGCCTATGGGAGAGGTGGACTTGAACAAACCATGACTATCTGCTAATATACTAACTGGTCCTATTCCCGTCCCTTCCTCAGCTGCGTCTCCTGTGTGTGGCCACCCAGCATGGTGATGAGGAGAGCGTGAGTTACCTCCTCCATGAGGCCCATGTGCCCCTGCCCCTGGAGCCATCGGAGGGGAACCCCGCCATCCTGGCTGCACACTATGGACATGTCAGCCTGGTCAGAGAGCTGCTCGACTCAGTACCAGGTGACAATGCTGTGTGTGTGTGTGTGTGTGTGTGTGTGTGTGTGTGTGACATTTTCCACCTGTGTTTGTGTAGCAGTTAATAGATAGTAACTGTGTGTGTGTGTGTGTGTGTGTGTGAGACGTGGTGCATTTGTGTGTGTGGGTCTGTCTGTGCTGTGCTGTGAGTGTGTGTAGTAATCATAGTTAGTAGATGATAAACAGATTGCATGTCTCTCTCAGGTCCGTTTGTCCACAGAGATCTGTTGAACTGGATGTTGGTGTCGGCGTGCCAACAGGGTCACCTGGAGGTGGTTAGAATGTTGGTACAGGGTTACCATGCCGACGCTGAGGACTGTGCCATCCACCAGGAGGAGTTTGCTGTCATCACGGGGCTGCCTCTCTACGCTGCTGCACGCGCAGGTAGACAGCAAGACACACACTGTACATATACTTCACATACTGTACACACATACACTAACGTTCAAAAGTTTGGCTTCACTTAGAAATGTCCTTGTTTTTGCAAGATAAGCACATTAAAATGACATAAAATTGATCAGAAATACAGTGTAGACATTGTAAATGACTATTGTAGCTGGAAATGGCTGATTTTTAATGGAATATCCACATAGGCGTACAGAGACCCATTATCAGCAACCATCACTCCTGTGTTCCAATGGCACATTTCTGGCCATTGTGAGCCTGTAATCGAACCCACAAATGCTGATGCTCCAGATACTCAACTAGTCTAAAGAAGGCCAGTTTTATTGCTTCTTTAATTAGTACAGTGCCTTGCGAAAGTATTCGGCCCCCTTGAACTTTGCGACCTTTTGCCACATTTCAGGCTTCAAACATAAAGATATAAATCTGTATTTTTTTGTGAAGAATCAACAACAAGTGGGACACAATCATGAAGTGGAACGACATTTATTGGATATTTCAAACTTTTTTAACAAATCAAAAACAGAAAAATTGGGCGTGCAAAATTATTCAGCCCCTTTACTTTCAGTGCAGCAAACTCTCTCCAGAGGTTCAGTGAGGATCTCTGGCCGAATACTTTCGCAAGGCACTGTATACACCTGTTCTAAAAGGCCCCAGAGTCTGCAACACAACCAAGCAAGGGGAACCACCAAGCAAGTGACACCATGAAGACCAAGGAGCTCTCCAAACAGGTCAGGGACAGAGTTGTAGAGAAGTACAGATCAGGGTTGGGTTATAAAAACAATATCCGAAACTTTGAACATCCCACGGAGCACCATTAAATCCATTATTGAAAAATTGAAAGAATATGGCACCACAACAAACATGCCAAGAGAGGGACGCCCACCAAACCTCACGGACCAGGCAAGGAGGGCATTCGTCAGAGAGGCAACAAAAATACCAAAGATAACACATTTGGTGTTTGCAAAAAGGCATGTGGGAGACTCCCCAAATATATGGAAGAAGGTACTCTGATCAGATGAGACTAAAATTGAGCTTTTTAGCCATCAAGGAAAACGCTATGTCTGGCGCAAACCCAACACCTGTCATCACCCCGAGAACACCCCACAGTGAAGTATGGTGGTGGCAACATCATGCTGTGGGGATGTTTTTCATCGGCAGGGACTGGGAAACTGGTCATAATTGATGGATGGCGCTAAATACAGGGATATTCTTGAGGGAAACCTGTTTCAGTCTTCCAGAGATTTGAGACTGGGACGGAGGTTCACCTTCCAGCAGGACAATGACCCTAAGCATACATACTGCTAAAGCAACACTAGAGTGGTTTAAGGGGAAACATTAAAATGTCTTGGAATGGCCTAGTCAAAGCCCAGACCTCAATCCAACTGAGAATCTGTGGTATGACTTAAAGATGGCTGATTTTGGCCTTTCTAGGGAGTTTTTCCTAGCCACCGTGTTTCTAGACCTGCATTGCTTTCTGTTTGAGGTTTTAGGCTGGGTTTCTGTACAGCACTTTGAGATATCAGCTGATGTAAGAAGGGCTATATAAATACATTTGATTTGATCTGTACACTAGCGGAACCCATCCAACTTGAATAAGCTGGAGCAGTTTGCCTTGAAGAATCCCAGTGGCTAGATGTGCCAAGCTAATAGAGACATACCCCAAGAGACTTGCAGCTGTAAGATGGCTCTACAAAGTGTTGACTTGGGGGAGGGGGTGAATAGTTATGCGCGCTCAAGTTCTTCTTGTTTCACAATAAAAAAATATTTTGCATCTTCAAAGTGGTAGGCATGTTGTGTAAATCAAATGCAACCCCCTCAAAAATAAATTTGTTAAAAAAGTTTGAAATATCCAATAAATGTCGTTCCACTTCATGATTGTGTCCCACTTGTTGTTGATTCTTCACAAAAAAATACAGTTTTATATCTTTATGTTTGAAGCCTGAAATGTGGCAAAAGGTCGCAAAGTTCAAGGGGGCCGAATACTTTCGCAAGGCACTGTACAACAGTTTTCGGCTGTGCTAACATAATTGCAAAAGGGTTTTGATGATCAATTAGCCTTTTAAAATGATAAACTTGGATTAGCTAACACAACGTGCCATTGGAACACAGGAGTGATGGTTGCTGATAATGGGCCTCTGTACGCCTATGTAGATATTCCATTAAAAATCTGCCATTTCCAGCTACAATAGTAATTTACAACATTAACAATGTCTACACTGTATTTCTGATCAATTTGATGTTATTTTAATGGACAACATTTTTTGCTTTTCTTTCAAAAACAAGGACATTTCTAAGTGACCCCAGACTGTTGAACAGTAGTGTGTATGTGTATACCTACACACACAAACGAACACAGCCTACAAATATCTCACACATAAACCACACACACACACACGCCTCACACAAAAGTAGAGAACACAGTCAAGTATAGAAGTTTGCACTGTATCTTGCGTTTTAATTTTTTGTAAGAATTATTTATCGCATTATTGGATATGACTGCACTGTTGGAACTAGGAACACCAGCATGTTGCTACACCCACAATAACCTCTGCTAAATATGTGTATGTGACCAATAGAAGTTGATTAGATTTGATGTACGCTTACATATGAACCACTTCGGACCAAATGTTAGAGTTAGACATTCCTACTGTGGTGTGTTGTCAGGCTGAAAACAGCAGACGGGGATTTCCTCCTACTCTACTGTGTCTCCAATTCAACTCACTTCCTTATTCTGGCTTTATGATGTAGTGTAGGATCAGCTTCCCCTACGCTTAACCATTAGAGGGCAAAACTCACTCAAAATCAGTGTCTAGGAGCAACTTCAGCCTACTCTGGGCATATTGGTGAAGAGAGGAGTACTTCCTGTTATCTTAGACCAGGGGTCTGTTCAGAACGTCCAGACATCTAACTGTGTTCTATGTAGGTAATGAGGAGATAGCTAGATTCCTGCTGCAGAATGGCGCTGGGCTGTCCTCCTACACCCTGATGGATTATCCAGCCTTCAGCAGACTGCTCGTTGAACAACAACTGGTAGAAGAAGCAGACACACACACAGAACCAGCGGGAGAAAAGGTAACTGAGGGGAGGTGTGTGTGTATTTGTGTGAGTGTGTGTCTGCGTTTGTTTGTGTCTGCGTTTGTGTGTCTGCGTTTGCCTGCGTTTATGTGTGTGTGTTTGTGTTTGTGTGTCTCCATTGTGTGTCTGCGTATGTATGTCTTTTTCTCTCTGTGAATGTGTTATATTTTACCCAGTGTGTTGGTCAGGCCAGACGTGTGTGTGTGTGTGTGTGTGTGTGTGTGTGTGTGTGTGTGTGTGTGTGTGTGTGTGTGTGTGTGTGTGTGTGTGTTGTGCACCATAAAAGCGTCAGCCATCATGTTGATTCCTCTCTCCCCCACTAGCTACTATGTGGCCGTTGGTCAGGTCTGAAGCTGCCGTGGTTGGAGCTGGACTGGTTCATGGACGTGTCATCCCGTATCTCCCACCTGGACCTGTCCTGTAACAGCCTCAGCTCCCTGCCCTCCGTGGTTCCCTGGGGGCTCATACAGCTCCGGACCCTAGACCTCTCCAACAACCGGTTCAAAGAGCTGCACACAGCACAGAGCTCACAGGAGATCATCTGCTCCAGGTGCTGCTCCACATTCACAGATAGGTTGTAGATGTGTAGGTGCAGATACACACACACACACACACTAGGGCTGGGCGGTATGGCCTAAAAATCATAAATAGATTTTTTTCAAACTTATGGATGATTCATGATATCTTTTAAACATATTTTCTCTATATAAGCTTTGTTGTAGGATTTCAAGGTCAAATACACTGCAGTCAGCTGTAATCTAATACATCAGGGTTTGTGAAATTATACCTTACACAACCATATGACTAATAATTTCATTATTTTATCAAAATAGTTTAACCTGCTTTTTTGCAATAATCACTGATCGGCTTTCAAGTCTGTATGAAAATGACCTTTTTGTTACAAATTGAACCAGAACCATGCATTATGCATAACTTGTAGCAGGCTTATAGAAATAAACACAGGTCTCATCAACAAACTCTCAAGCACAAGCCCACGTGCCAGCTAATGTTAATATTTCAAGTTTAGCCAACTTGAATCTATTTGCTAGCTAACACTGGAGAACAGTTGAATTGTTATGAACACACCCTTCTGTCCTCTCCAACTGTTTGAACAGCCTGCTAGCCTGTCAACGTTTCAGGTGTTGAAATCAAGTGGCCTACCTTCTTTCTCAGAATGAGAATGAGTTTGTAATTCCTAATAGAATTGTGTTTTATGCTTATTGCACATTTATAAAACACAAACTAGACAGCTAGTATGCTGTTAGTGGTACGTAGTACCGCAATGCTACGCGCAACAAACTGAGCGTTACATTTCCAGAATCAATGTTTATCGATACTCTCGTTTTAGTAGTGTTTGTTCCGCTCTCAATCTGAGTAGTTGAGACATAAACAGGGTATGGTTAGAAAGGTTAACATCTCCTCCATTACAGGAAAATAATATAAATGTGTTTCAGTCTCCAGGTTAACGTCTCCTCCATTACGGTAAAATAATGTCTCAATGTGTCTCAGTCTCCAGGTTAACGTCTCCTCCATTACAGTAAAATAATATAAATGTGTTTCAGTCTCCAGGTTAACGTCTCCTCCATTACAGTAAAATAATGTCTCAATGTGTTTCAGTCTCCAGGTTAACGTCTCCTCCATTACAGTAAAATAATGCCTCAATGTGTTTCAGTCTCCAGGTTAACGTCTCCTCCATTACAGTAAAATATTGTCTCAATGTGTTTCAGTCTCCAGGTTAACGTCTCCTCCATTACAGTAAAATAATGCCTCAATGTGTTTCAGTCTCCAGGTTAACGTCTCCTCCATTACAGTAAAATAATGTCTCAATGTGTTTCAGTCTCCAGGTTAACATATCCTCCATTACAGTAAAATAATGTCTCAATGTGTTTCAGTCTCCAGGTTAACGTCTCCTCCATTACAGTAAAATAATGTCTCAATGTGTTTCAGTCTCCAGGTTAACATCTCCTCCATTACGGTAAAATAATGCCTCAATGTGTTTCAGTCTCCAGGTTAACATCTCCTCCATTACAGTAAAATAATGTCTCAATGTGTTTCAGTCTCCAGGTTAACGTCTCCTCCATTACAGTAAAATAATGTCTTAATGTGTTTCAGTCTCCAGGTTAACGTCTCCTCCATTACAGTAAAATAATGTCTTAATGTGTTTCAGTCTCCAGGTTAACATCTCCTCCATTACAGTAAAATAATGTCTCAATGTGTTTCAGTCTCCAGGTTAACGTCTCCTCCATTACAGTAAAATAATGTCTCAATGTGTTTCAGTCTCCAGGTTAACGTCTCCTCCATTACGGTAAAATAATGTCTCAATGTGTTTCAGTCTCCAGGTTAACGTCTCCTCCATTACAGTAAAATAATGTCTCAATGTGTTTCAGTCTCCAGGTTAACATCTCCTCCATTACAGTAAAATAATGTCTCAATGTGTTTCAGTCTCCAGGTTAACGTCTCCTCCATTACGGTAAAATAATGTCTCAATGTGTTTCAGTCTCCAGGTTAACGTCTCCTCCATTACGGTAAAATAATGCCTCAATGTGTTTGTGTCCATACGACCCATTCTGTTGGACCAAACATCAAACGCAAATAGCGAGTTGAAACCGCTTGTCAGAGAAGAAGTGATTTTTAGTCTTTTTTTGTTGTGAGTGGCAGGGGGAGGGGCTTGGTCTGTGTGTGTAAAGAGGGGAAGTGAGAGGTTTCATATATCAGCCAGCCCTAACACACACACACACAACCCCCTTGTGGGAACACACAATTCAGTCCCATTCAAAATACTATTTTCCCTAACCTGAAAACCTAACCTTAACCCTTAACCTAGCTGCTAACCCTAAACCTAACCTTAACCCTTAAACTAGCTGCTAACCCTAAACCTAACCTTAACCCTTAACCTAGCTGCTAACCCTAAACCTAACCTTAACCCTTAACCTAGCTGCTAACCCTAAACCTAAACTTAACCTTAAACACCCTAGAAATAGCATTTGACTAACAAAATGTCCCCAGTTGGTTGTTTTGTTAGTTTACTATTCTAGTTAAACTGGTCCACTGCAGTGTGTACAGTGTACACACACATTTACACTGACTATAACAAACATTAGGAACACCTTCCTAATATGGAGTTGCACCCTCCCTTTTGCCCTCAGAACAGCGTCAATTTGTTGGGGGATGGACTCTACAAGGTGTCGTTCCACAGGGATGCTGGTCCATGTTGACTCAAATGCTTCCCACAGTTGTGTCAAGTTGGATGTTCTTTGGGTGGTGGACCATTCCTGATACACATGGGAAACTGTTGAGCATGAAATACCCAGAAGCATTGCAGTTGTTGACACAAACCAGTGTGCCTGACATCTACTACATAACCTGTTCAAAGACACTTACATGTTATGTCTTGCCCAGTCACCCTCTGAATGGCACACAAACACACTCCATCTCTCAACTGTCTCAAGGCTTAAAGAGCATTCTTTAACCTGTCTCCTCCCCTTCATCTACACTTACTTGAAATGGATCAATAAGGGACCATATCTTTCACCTGGGTTCACCTGGTCAGTCTGCCATGGAAAGAGTTCTTCATGTTTTGTCCACTCTGTGTATCTAATATCTGTAGTCTGCTGTTCTGCTGATCTATGTTGTATTGTTAACCTCAGCATCTCACTTAATCCTGACGTGTGTGTGTTCGTTCTCTGCTCCTGTCCTACTGTAGACTTCGCCAGGTGAATCTGTCTCAGAATGAGTTGACCAGCTTGCCGTCCGGACTGCTCCATCTCACCAGAGTCCAGAGGCTCTCTGCTGCTAAGAACAAGCTCACCTCCCTGTTTGATATTCCTAATGGTATGATCCACTGCATGTCAGAGTGGTCTTTGCTCTTTGTCACAAATGTATATCAGTATGTTCTTAGAAGGGTTCTGAGGATTTTATTCTGATCTCAAATTGTTTCTCTGCTATCTATTTAGTCTTTATTTGTTATTGTGAAGCACATTGTATTGCTACCTTGTACAAAATGTTTTGGTTTCTACAAATGAAGACTGATGAATGAATTGATTGTCCTCTTCTGCTCCTCCTCAGGTACTAACTGGATAGGTCTGCGTAAGCTGGAGGAGCTGGATGTGTCTGACAACTGTCTGACCAGTCTTCCCTCTGCTGTTCTTCACTCTTTCAAATCCCCTCACTTCCCTCAAAGTCTGCCGGAACAGACTCACCAGCTTCCCTGACCCCTGGGCCTGCCCTCTGGTAGGCAGACACTACACTAGACACTACGGCCTCGTTCCATTTGGAACCCTAGCACCTTCTTTTAGATCCTACCCTGTTAGTGTTCTTCTCAAAGATATCTATTCATTGTATCTCTATGGTTCCCCTGGTAGGAATAAACTAGGGGCCTGGTTCCTTTTGGTTTCCTAGCACCTTCCTGTATCTCCTGTCCCCTTTTAAAATGCTCAGTTCTGAAAGGACTGGATTGGTAAAAGGAATATGGTGGAAGCTCCAATGGAGAGCTGGGTAGAACCATCATACTAGTTGCTTACACCTATCCAGTCCTTATAGATTTGTGACCATTGTTGGCGTAGAGGCAAGAAGGTACTAGGTATTGGAAATGGAAAGTGGTCATGTCTTTTTAAATCATACAGGACTCCTCTCAGCGACGCTTCACCACCTCCTTTGCCCTCTTGTATTCAGAACTTGAGTGATGATTTTTGAAACATCTTCTGGATGTTGTGAGTCATGATTGGTGTTTCCCTCCTCTGTAGAAGCACTGTCGAGCCCTCATCCCACGCCATCGAGAGTCTTCCCACTAACCATCTCCATCTTCTGGAGAACTCAGCTGCAGGAGGTGGATTTCTCAGACAAGTCATCAAGGAGCTGCCCTCCTATATATTCGAGCTGAGGTAAGGATGAATAGCACTAGCATTGTTTTGGCTTAGGCTTCAGCTCACTGGGCTAACAGGGTTTTGAGTTGCACGTGTAATTCAGGTTCAACTATTTGGGCAGTCTGAGCTGTACATATCACAGGTTCAATACCTGGGCTATTATGCGCAACTCGAAACCCTGTTAGCCCACCTGAGCTAAAGCCTAGGCAAAGCAGCTTAACAACACTGGGAGCAGTGCTTCCTACATGGTGGTTCATGGCTGATTCCGTTTGGGCCTGGCTAGAAACATTGGATTGTTGACTTGATGGGTCTAACCTAGATAAGCCTCCCTAAACCTCCAAAAGCTTTACTGTATTTGGGCGACCAGACCAAATTCACATCCCCGAGCTGACAAGGTAAAAATCTGTCGTTCTGCCCCTGAACAGGCAGTTAACCCACTGTTCCTAGGCCGTCATTGAAAATAAGAATTTGTTCTTAACTGACTTGCCTGGTTAAATAAAGGTAATATTTTATTTTATTTTTAAGTAACCACTCAGAAGATGAGGATTTCTGTAATAAACCTGTAGTTTACCCAATGACCTCAAGGTGGCACTGCTGTACTACTCTGCAGTCAGTGAACCCAACTGAAACAATGATTCAAATCAAATCAAAATCAATTTTCTAGTCACATGCTGCCGAATACAACATTTCACCTTACAGTGAAATGCTTACTACGCGCCCCTAACAACAATGAAGTAAAAAAAATATGAA
>NW_022262720.1:0-22311 GCF_002021735.2 Oncorhynchus kisutch
TCCTCTCTCCTCTCTCTCCTCTCTCCTCTCTCTCTCCCATATGAATGGAGTTTTGATCTTTGTTTTTTTGTTCTCTCCTCTGTTTCTTCTTCTCTCTCTCTGACGTGTTACAATGCCCCCCCCCCCCCCAAAAGAAAAGGAGTGTGTCAGTTCAAAGATGCAAGCTCAAAAGGCTACATGAGAATGACAAAGCAGAGACTGAAATGAATTGAGAGCAACAAGGTTTTGTTTAGTCTGTGATGTGTTGTTTGTGTGTTAGTGGTTTCTGTGTGACTGAATGAGAGCATGTTAGAGCTCTTGTTTCCTGCCTTATTAGTGAAGAGACAGTCAAAGGAGGTGGAGAGGAAATGAGAGAGTGAGAGAGAGACAGAGATGGGGATAGACAGAGAGAAGAGATAAAGACAGGGAAAGGGAAGAGGTAGAGATAGGGAGGGAGGGAAGAGAGAGAGAGAGAAGAGACTGAGATGAAGAGGCTAAATGAATGATAACCCCCCGCATTACACAGGGAGAATCCCTTCTCTACAGTCTGGGGGGGAGGGAGGAAGGGAAAAGAGATGACACAGATAGAAAGATGGGAGAGAGAGAGAGAAACTAGACAGGGTAAAGAGAGAACTAGACAGGGTAAAAGAGAGAAACTAGACAGGGTAAAAGAGAGAAACTAGACAGGGTAAAGAGAGAACTAGACAGGGTAAAAGAGAGAAACTAGACAGGGTAAAAGAGAGAAACTAGACAGGGTAAAAGAGAGAAACTAGGACAGGGTAAAAGAGAGAAACTAGACAGGGTAAAAGAGAGAAACTAGACAGGGTAAAAGAGAGAAACTAGACAGGGTAAAAGAGAGAAACTTAGTCAGGGTAAAGAGAGAACTAGACAGGGTAAAAGAGAGAAACTAGACAGGGTAAAAGAGAGAAACTAGACAGGGTAAAAGAGAGAAACTAGACAGGGTAAAAGAGAGAAGCTAGACAGGGTAAAAGAGAGAAGCTAGACAGGGTAAAAGAGAGAAACTAGACAGGGTAAAAGAGAGAAACTAGACAGGGTAAAAGAGAGAAACTAGACAGGGTAAAAGAGAGAAACTAGACAGGGTAAAAGAGAGAAACTTAGACAGGGTAAAAGAGAGAAACTAGACAGGGTAAAAGAGAGAAGCTAGACAGGGTAAAAGAGAGAAACTAGACAGGGTAAAAGAGAGAAGCTAGACAGGGTAAAGAGAGATACTAGACAGGGTAAAAGAGAGAAACTAGACAGGGTAAAGAGAGAAACTAGACAGGGTAAAAGAGAGAAACTAGACAGGGTAAAAGAGAGAAACTAGACAGGGTAAAAGAGAGAACTAGACAGGGTAAAAGAGAGAAACTAGACAGGGTAAAAGAGAAACTAGACAGGGTAAAAGAGAGAAACTAGACAGGGTAAAGAGAGAAACTAGACTTCATTTTTGCTTTTGTCTCTGTGTGATAGGAGGAAGTTTCTAGAAGTTTATAATAAATCAGATTTTCATCTTTCTCCATCTCCTCCGCCTCCTCCTCTTCTGCCGCCTCCTTTGTCTCCTCGTCCTCTCCTCCTGTGTGTGGCGGGTGCAGCAGACACAAGCCTGGCAGCGTGCCACCTACCTGTCAGGACTCACCCATTCATGTGCCAGTCAGGCCAACCCACATTTGCATCGCTGAGCAGGGTCTGCTTTCTCTAACCATCACCCCCTCCTTATCCCCTCCCTCCTCACCCTTCCTTACCTCCTCTACCCTTTCCCTCCTTATCCCCTCCCTCCCCACCCCTCCTTACATCCTCCCTCCTCTACCCTTTCCCTCCTTATCCCCTCCCTCCTCACCCCTCCTTACCTCCTCCCTCCTCTACCCTTTCCCTCCTTATCCCCTTCCCTCCTCACCCCTCCTTACACCCTCCCTCCTCTACCCTTTCCCTCCTTATTCCCCTCCCCCCGCACCCCTCCTTACCTCCTCCCTCCTCTACCCTTTCCCTCCTTATCCCCTCCCTCCCCACCCCTCCTTACATCCTCCCTCCTCTACCCTTTCCCTCCTTATCCCCTCCCTCCTCACCCCTCCTTACCTCCTCCCTCCTCTACCCTTTCCCTCCTTATCCCCTCCCTCCTCACCCCTCCTTACACCCTCCCTCCTCTACCCTTTCCCTCCTTATCCCCTCCCCCCCGCACCCCCTCCTTACCTCCTCCCTCCTCTACCCTTTCCCTCCTTATCCCCTCCCCCCTCACCCTCCTTACCTCCACCCTCCTCTACCCTTTCCCTCCTTATCCCCTCCCTCCTCTACCCTTTCCCAGTCGGATGCTGGAGGAGAGGAGGAGGAGAGAAGTGGAGGGGGAGGGGAAGCGAGGAGAGGAGGGAAGAGGAAAGGAGGGGGAGAAGAGGGGAGGGGGGGAAGAAGGTGTCGGGAGAGGAGGGGGAGAGGAGGGGAGTCGGGGATAGGATGGGGAGATGAGGGAGGAGGAGGGAGAGGAGGAGAGTAGGGATATAATGGGGAGATGAGGGAGAGGAGGAGAGGAGAGGGAGAGGAGGAGAGTAGGGGATAGAATGGGGAGATGGAGGAGAGGAGGGGGATAGGATGGGGAGATGAGGGAGAGGAGGGAGAGGAGGGGAGAGGAGGAGAGTAGGGGATAGGATGGGGGAGATGAGAGAGGGGAGGGGAGGAGGAGGAGGGGAGGAGGGGATAGGAGGAGAGTAGGGGATAGGATGGGAGATGAGGGAGAGGAGGGAGAGGAGGGGAGAGGAGAAGAGTAGGAGATAGGATGGGGAGATGAGGGAGAGGAGGGGGAAGGAGGAGAATAGGGGATAGGATGGGGAGATGAGGGGAGAGGAAGAGAGGGAGAGTAGGGGATAGGAGAAGAGTAAGGGATAGGAGGGAGAGATGAGGGAGAGGAGGGAGAGGAGGAGAGTAGGTGATAGGATGGAGAGATGAGGCGAGAGGAGGGAGAGGAGGAGAGTAGGGATAGGAGGAGAGTAGGGGATAGGATGGGGAGAGGAGGGAGAGGAGGGGAGAGGAGGAGAGTAGGGATAGGAGGAGAGTAGGGGATAGGGTGGGGAGAGGAGGAGAGTAGGGGATAGGATGGGGAGATGAGGGAGAGGAGGAGAGTAGGGGATAGGATGGGGAGATGAGGGAGAGGAGGGGGGAGAGGAGGAGAGTAGGGGATAGGATGGGGAGATGAGGGAGAGGAGGGGAGAGGAGGAGAGTAGGGGATAGGATGGGGAGAGGAGGGGAGAGGAGGAGAGTAGGGGATAGGATGGGGCGATGAGGGAGAGGAGGGGAGAGGAGGAGAGTAGGGGATAGGATGGGGAGATGAGGGAGAGGAGGGGAGAGGAGGAGAGTAGGGGATAGGATGGGGAGATGAGGGAGAGGAGGAGAGGAGGGGAGAGGATGAGAGTAGGGGATAGGATGGGGAGATGAGGGAGAGGAGGGGAGAGGGAGGAGAGTAGGGGATAGGATGGGAGATGAGGGAGAGGAGGGGAGAGGAGGAGAGTAGGGGATAGGATGGGGAGAGGAGGGGAGAGGAGGAGAGTAGGGGATAGGATGGGGCGATGAGGGAGAGGAGGGAGGAGGAGGAGAGTAGGGGATAGGATGGGGAGATGAGGGAGAGGAGGGGAGAGGAGGAGAGTAGGGGATAGGATGGGGAGATGAGGGAGAGGAGGAGAGGAGGGGAGAGGATGAGAGTAGGGGATAGGATGGGGAGATGAGGGAGAGGAGGAGAGTAGGGGATAGGATTGGGAGATGAGGGAGAGGAGGAGAGGAGGGGAGGAGGAGAGTGAGTAGGGGATAGGATGGGGAGATGAGGGAGAGGAGGAGAGGAGGGAGGAGAGGAGGGGAGTAGGGGATAGGATGGGGAGATGAGGGAGAGGAGGAGAGAGGAGGGAGAGGAGGGGATAGGATGGGGAGATGAGGGAGATGAGGGAGAGGAGGGAGAGGAGGAGAGTAGGGGATAGGATGGGGAGATGAGGAAGAGGAGGGAGATGAGGGAGAGGAGGAGAGATGAGGGAGAGGAGGGGAGGAGAGGGAGAGGAGGAGAGTAGGGGATAGGATGGGGAGATGAGGGAGAGGAGGAGAGGAGGAGAGTAGGGGATAGGATGGGAGATGAGGGAGATGAGGGAGAGTAGGGGATAGAATGGGGCGATGAGGGAGATGAGGAGAGTAGGGGATAGAATGGGGCGATGAGGGAGATGAGGGAGATGAGGGAGAGTAGGGGATAGAATGGGGCGATGAGGGAGATGAGGGAGAGGAGAGGAGAGGAGAGGCACATCAGTAAGTTAAACAAAACACCCTTTAATAATTCACACTGTTCCCCCCCTCCTCACTCCATTCCCTTTCCTCCCCTTTCCTCCCCTTTCCTCCCTCCATTCTCTTTCCTCTCTCCTTCTTTCCCTTGCCCCCCCCCCCACACACACACATCCCTTTAAATATCCCATCCTCAGGATGGCTCAGCCAGGATGCTCTTTCTGTCTTCTCCAGTCTCTGGTGTATTCTACTACATGTGGATGAAACCAGAGCAGAGAGCTGGCAGAGGTTTGGTAGGAAGAGGAGGGAGATGAAGGAGAGGAGAAGAGAGGAGAGGATGGGGAGAGGAGAGGAGAGGAGAGGAGAGGAGGGAGGAGGAGAGGAGAGGAGAGGAGAGGAGAGGAGAGGAGAGGAGAGGAAGAGGAGAGGAGAGGAGAGGAGAGGAGAGGAGAGGAGAGGAGAGAGAGGAGGAGAGGAGGAGGAGAGGAGAGGAGGGAAGAGGATAGAGGGATAGAGGGATAGATGGGATAGAGGGAGAGGAGAGGAGAGGGATTAGCAGCAGAGGAGAGAGAGGAGAGGAGAGGAGAGGAGAGGGACGAGGAGAGGAAGAGGAGAGGAGAGGAGAGGAGAGGAGAGGCACATCAAGTAAGTTAAACAAAACACCCTTAATAATTCACACTGTCCCCCCCCTCCTCACTCCATTTCCCTTTTCCTCCCCTTTCCTCCCTCCAATTCCCTTTCCTCTCTCCTTCTTTCCCTTGCTCCCCCCCCCCCACACACACACATCCCTTTAATTCCCAATTCCTCAGGATGGCTTCAGCCAGGATGCTCTTTCTGTCTTCTCCTGTCTCTGTGTATTCTACTACATATGGATGAAACCCAGAGCAGAGAGCCTGCGTAGGGAAGAGGAGGGAGAAGAGAGGAGAGGAGAGGAGAGGCGAGGAGAGGAGAGGAGAGGGAGGAGAGGAGAGGAGAGGAGAGGAGAGGAAGGAGAGGAGAGGATGGGGGAGAGGGAGGAGAGGAGAGGAGAGGAGAGGAGAGGAGAGGAGAGGAGAGGAGAGGAGAGGAGAGGAGAGGAGAGGAGAGGAGAGGGAGAGGAGAGGATGGGGAGATGAGGGACGAGAGGAAGAGAGGGAGAGGAGGGGAGAGGAGGAGAGTAGGGGATAGGATGGGGAGATGAGAGAGAGGAGAGGAGGGATAGAGGAGTGGAGGAGGGAGAGGGATAGAGGGAGTGGAGGAGAGGAGAGGAGAGGAGAGAGAGGGGATAGAGGAGAGGAGAGGAGAGGAGAGGAGAGGAGAGGAGAGGAGAGGAGAGGAGAGGAAGGAGAGGAGGGAGGAGAGGAAGGAGAGGAGGAGAGGAGAGGAGGAGGGGAGGAGAGGAGGAGAGGAGAGGCGAGAGAGGAGGAGGAGAGGAGCAGGATAGAGGAGTGAGAGGAGAGGAGAGGAGAGGAGAGGAGAGGAGAGGAGGAGAGGATGAGGAGGAGAGGAGAGGAGAGGAGAGGAGAGGAGAGAGAGGAGAGAGAGGAGAGGAGAGGAGAGGAGAGGAGGAGAGGAGAGGGAGGGAGGAGGGATAGAGGAGGAGGAGGAGGAGGGAGAGGAGAGGAGGAGGAGAGGAGAGGAGAGGAGAGGAGAGGAGAGGAGAGGAGAGGAGAGGGAGAGGAGAGGGATGATAGAGGAGGAGAGGAGAGGAGAGGAGAGGAGAGGAGAGGAGAGGAGAGGAGAGGAGAGGAGAGGAGAGGAGAGGATAAGAGGAGTGGAGGAGAGGAGAGGGACTAGAGGAGTGGAGGAGAGGAGAGGAGAGGAGAGGAGAGGAGAGGGATAGAGGAGGAGAGGAGAGGAGAGGAGAGGAGAGGAGGAGAGGAGAGGATAGAGGAGGAGAGGAGAGGAGAGGAGAGGAGAGGAGAGGAGAGGAGAGGAGAGGAGAGGAGGAGGAGAGGAGAGGAGAGGAGAGAGGAGAGGAGAGGAGAGGAGAGGAGAGGAGAGGAGAGGCACATCAGTAAGTTAAACAAAACACCCTTTAATAATTCACACTGTCCCCCCCTCCTCACTCCATTCCCTTTCCTCCCCTTTCCTCCCTCCATTCCCTTTCCTCTCTCCTTCTTTCCCTTGCTCCCCCCCCCCCCACACACACACATCCCTTTTAAATATCCCATCCTCAGGATGGCTCAGCCAGGATGCTCTTTCTGTCTTCTCCTGTCTCTGGTGTATTCTACTACATATGGATGAAACCAGAGCAGAGAGCTGGCAGAGGTTTGGTAGGGAAGAGGAGGGAGAAGAGAGGAGAGGAGAGGAGAGGAGAGGAGAGGAGAGGAGAGGAGAGGAGAGGAGAGGAGAGGAGAGGAGAGGAGAGGAGAGGATGGGGAGAGGAGGAGGAGAGGAGAGGAGAGGAGAGGAGAGGAGAGGAGAGGAGAGGAGAGGAGAGGAGAGGAGAGGAGAGGAGAGGAGAGGAGAGGAGAGGATGGGGAGATGAGGGGAGAGGAAGAGAGGGAGAGGAGGGGAGAGGAGGAGAGTAGGGGATAGGATGGGGAGATGAGAGAGAGGAGAGGGATAGAGGAGTGGAGTGGAGAGGAGAGAAGAGGAGAGGAGAGGGATAGAGGAGTGGAGGAGAGGAGAGGGATAGAGGAGTGGAGGAGAGGAGAGGAGAGGAGAGGAGAGGAGAGGAGAGGAGAGGAGAGGAGAGGAGAGGAGAGGAGAGGAGAGGAGAGGAGAGGAGAGGAGAGGGATAGAGGAGGAGAGGAGAGGAGAGGAGAGGAGAGGAGAGGAGAGGAGAGGAGAGGGATAGAGGAGGAGAGGAGAGGAGAGGAGAGGAGAGGGATAGAGGAGGAGAGGAGAGGAGAGGAGAGGAGAGGAGAGGAGAGGAGAGGAGGAGAGGAGAGGAGAGGAGAGGAGAGGAGAGGAGAGGAGAGGAGAGGAGAGGAGAGGAGAGGAGAGGAGAGGAGAGGAGAGGAGAGAGAGAGAGAGAGAGAGAGAGAGAGAGAGAGAAAGTAGGAAAGAGCCAGACAGTCAGAGAGAGAGAAGAGGGGAGGTGAGAGAATGGATTAGGAGAGAGAGAGACAGTTAGACCCAGAGATATACAGTGGGGAGAACAAGTATTTGATACACTTCCGATGTTGCAGGTTTTCCTACTTACAAAGCATGTAGAGGTCTGTAATTTTTATCATAGGTACACTTCAACTGTGAGAGACGGAATCTAAAACTAACGGGGACAGTTAGACCCAGAGAGACCCAGAGAGAGGGACAGTTAGACCCAGAGAGAGGGACAGTTAGACCCAGAGAGAGGGACAGTTAGACCCAGAGAGAGGGACAGTTAGACCCAGAGAGAGGGACAGTTAGACCCAGAGAGAGGGACAGTTAGACCCAGAGAGAGGGACAGTTAGACCCAGAGAGAGGGACAGTTGGACCCAGAGAGAGGGACAGTTGGACCCAGAGAGAGATACGGTTTAATTTATTCCATACATTTTCCCTGACACCCAAAAGTACTCGTTACATTTTGAATGCTTAGCAGGACAGGAAAATGGTCCAATTCACACACTTATCAAGAGAACATCCCTGTTCCTCCCTACTGCTCTGATCTGGTGGACTCAATAAACAGACAACATCCCTGTTCATCCCTACTGCCTCTGATCTGGAGGACTCAATAAACACACATGCTTCATTTGTAAATGATGTCTGAGTGTTGGAGTGTGCACCTGGCTATCTGTAATGATGTCTGAGTGTTGGAGTGTTCCTCTGTCTATCTGTAATGATGTCTGAGTGTTGGAGTGTGCCCCTGGCTATCTGTAATGATGTCTGAGTGTTGGAGTGTGCACCTGGCTATCTGTAATGATGTCTGAGTGTTGGAGTGTGCACCTGGCTATCTGTAATGATGTCTGAGTGTTGGAGTGTGCCCCTGGCTATCTGTAATGATGTCTGAGTGTTGGAGTGTGCACCTGGCTATCTGTAATGATGTCTGAGTGTTGGAGTGTTCCTCTGTCTATCTGTAATGATGTCTGAGTGTTGGAGTGTGCACCTGTCTATCTGTAATGATGTCTGAGTGTTGGAGTGTTCCTCTGTCTATCTGTAATGATGTCTGAGTGTTGGAGTGTTCCTCTGTCTATCTGTAATGATGTCTGAGTGTTGGAGTGTTCCTCTGTCTATCTGTAATGATGTCTGAGTGTTGGAGTGTGCCCCTGTCTATCTGTAATGATGTCTGAGTGTTGGAGTGTGCCCCTGTCTATCTGTAATGATGTCTGAGTGTTGGAGTGTTCCCCTGTCTATCTGTAATGATGTCTGAGTGTTGGAGTGTGCACCTGGCTATCTGTAATGATGTCTGAGTGTTGGAGTGTGCACCTGGCTATCTGTAATGATGTCTGAGTGTTGGAGTGTTCCTCTGGCTATCTGTAATGATGTCTGAGTGTTGGAGTGTTCCTCTGGCTATCTGTAATGATGTCTGAGTGTTGGAGTGTGCACCTGGCTATCTGTAATGATGTCTGAGTGTTGGAGTGTGACCCTGTCTATCTGTAATGATGTCTGAGTGTTGGAGTGTGCGCCTGGCTATCTGTATATTTAAAAACAAAGACAATTGTGCCGTCTGGTTTGCTTAACGTTAATTTAAGGAATTTAAAATTATTTATGTTTTTACTTTTGATACTTAAGTATATTTAAAACCATGTACTTTTAGACTTTTACTCAAGTAGGATTTTACTGGGTGACTTTCACTTTTACTTGAGTCATTTTCTATTAAGGTATCATTACTTTTACTCAAGTATGACAATTGGGTACTGTTCTCACCACTGCATATTTGTGCACAACATTTGAGAGAAATCAGGTTTTTCTGCACATGGAACACTGCTGGGATCTTTTCTTTTACTCTACATACTGCAGACCACAGAGAGTTGGACAGGAAGCTCTCAGACAACATCCTGTTAGTAAAGGGACGGTTCTTTTGGGAAGAGCAACACAGAGTCATTTTGTGAAGTGGTCATTGATTAGCGGAAGTGACTGTAGGGACGTTGTCTGTAGCTGCCTGATGCAGAATGGATGGACCATGTTGGAGACGGCTGCTGTGTGTTGAGAGGCAGGACCGGAACTAACTAGAGAGATACAACTCCTTCCTAAAATATCCAGGATTAAAATGTCTCGGTGTGTGTGTGTGTCTCGGTGTGTGTGTGTGTCTCGGTGTGTGTGTGTGTGTCTTGGTGTGTGTGTCTCGTGTGTGTGTCTCGGTGTGTGTGTCTCGTGTGTGTGTGTGTGTGTCTCGTGTGTGTGTGTGTGTCTCGGTGTGTGTGTGTGTGTCTTGGTGTGTGTGTCTCGTGTGTGTCTCGTGTCTTGTGTTGTCTGGTGTGTGTGTCTGGTGTGTGTGTGTGTGTCTTGGTGTGTGTGTCTCGTGTGTGTGTCTCGGTGTGTGTGTGTCTCGTGTGTGTGTGTGTCTCGGTGTGTGTGTGTGTGTGTCTTGGTGTGTGTGTCTCGTGTGTGTGTCTCGGTGTGTGTGTGTGTCTCGTGTGTGTGTGTGTCTGGTGTGTGTGTGTTATCAAGGGCCCTAATGAGACAGTGTTACACCACAGCCAGTCTGAAGAACCGCAGGCTGGATCAAAGGAACAGTCTCTCTGAATGTCAAGTGTGTTGGAGGGTTCAGACAAGTCTGCACAGGAGGGTGTGTGTGTGTTTGTGTGTCTGTGTGTGTTTGTGTGTCTGTGTGTGTATGTGTGTTTGTGTGTCTGTGTGTGTGTGTGTGTGTGTGTGTGTGTGTGTGTGTGTGTGTGTGTGTGTGTGTGTGTGTGTGTGTGTGTGTTTGTGTGTGTGTGTGTGTGTGTGTGTTTGTGTGTGTGTGTGTGTGTGTGTGTTTGTGTGTTTGTGTGTCTGTGTGTGTGTGTGTGTGTGTTTGTGTGTGTGTGTGTGTGTGTGTGTGTGTGTGTGTGTGTGTGTGTGTGTGTGTGTGTGTGTGTGTGTGTGTGTGTGTTTGTGTGTGTGTCTGTGTCTGTGTGTGTGTTTGGCTGCTTTCTAATGTCCCTCCATACATTTCAAGGATTCTATTTCTATGTCTGTGTACATATTGGTGTGCGTTTTGTGTCCTGACTTCTGGCAGGTTGTCAATCAGGCTGTCAGGTAGACTGGGGATTAATGAGCCAGTGGAAATAGTGTAGGTGTCTGGGCAGATTCAGTCCACCATGTGCATGAAAACCACTTGTCTTTCATTGAATGACAACAACGACTTTACTGAAGAATCATTACTGAATAATCCCTGCTGAAGAGTGAAGAATCACTACTGAAGAATCATTACTGAAGAATCACTACTGAAGAATCACTACTGAAGAATCACTACTGAAGAATCATTACTGAAGAATCACTACTGAAGAGAGAGAGAGAGAGAGGAGAGAGAGAGAGAGAGAGAGAGAGAGAGAGAGAGACTTCACAAAATGGGACAAACACCAAATTTGAGACTCTGCACGCAGAATTCTGCAAAAATATCCTCCGTGTACAACGTAGAACACCAAATAATGCATGCAGAGCAGAATTAGGCCGATACCCACTAATTATCAAAATCCAGAAAAGAGCTGTTAAATTCTACAACCACCTAAAAGGAAGCGATTCACAAACCTTCCACAACAAAGCCATCACCTACAGAGAGATGAACCTGGAGAAGAGTCCCCTAAGCAAGCTGGTCCTGGGGCTCTGTTCACAAACACAAACACACACTACAGAGCCCCAGGACAGCAGCACAATTAGACCCAACCAAATCATGAGAAAACAAAAAGATAACTACTTAACACATTGGAAAGAATTAACAAAAAAACAGAGCAAACTAGAATGCTATTTGGCCCTACACAGAGAGTACACAGCGGCAGAATACCTGACCACTGTGACTGACCCAAAATTAAGGAAAGCCTTGACTATGTACAGACTCAGTGAGCATAGCCTTGCTATTGAGAAAGGCCGCCGTAGGCAGACTTGGCTCTCAAGAGAAGACAGGCTATGTGCTCACTGCCCACAAAATGAGGTGGAAACTGAGCTGCACTTCCTAACCTCCTGCCCAATGTATGACCATATTAGAGAGACATATTTCCCTCAGATTACACAGATCCACAAAGAATTCGAAAACAAATCCAATTTTGAAAAACTCCCATATCTACTGGGTGAAATTCCACAGTGTGCCATCACAGCAGCAAGATGTGTGACCTGTTGCCACGAGAAAAGGGCAACCAGTGAAGAACAAACACCATTGTAAATACAACCCATATTTATGCTTATTTATTTTATCTTGTGTCCTTTAGCCATTTGTACATTGTTAGAACACTGTATATATATATAATATGACATTTGTAATGTCTTTACTGTCTTGAAACTTCTGTATGTGTAATGTTTACTGTTAATTTTTGTTGTTTTTCACTTTATATATTCACTTTGTATGTTGTCTACCTCACTTGCTTTGGCAATGTTAATACATGTTTCCCATGCCAATAAAGCCCATGAATTGAATTGAATTGAATTGAATTGAGAGAGAGAGAGAGAGAGAGAGAGAGAGAGATCAGTAGGACATGAGTCAACCCTGTTTGAGTCCAGATCAAACCAACAGTTTACAGTGTGAGAGCCCATTACTAAGACAGCCTTTTCCTTTTCTCAACTATGAAACTATTCACTTTAAAACACCTCTGACTATCAGCATCACAGACCAAGGATCAATCCCAAATGGCACCCTATGTCCTTTATTGTGGACTACTTTTGACCAGAGCCCTATGGCACGTCAGTGCACTACATAGGGAATAGGGTGCCATTTGGGATGGAATTTAGGACATCTGTCTAAACATGTCTGAACATTATATAAAACAATAAACCGGCCGAACTCTGGTTGTGTTTCTTCTTGGGAAGCAGCTGTAGTAGTTTAAACTGCACCAGGGCACAAAAATTCATTATCAAATTTCTTCTCACTTTTTTTTTTCCACTCAAGTTTTTTTCAGTTTGTTTTTCTTCTGCGAAAACCTTTGTGCCAAAACATCCAGCGGTTTAATTAAATTCATACTGTAAGTTCACACAACTGTATATTTTGTTACGATGACGACCACGAACTCTCATTGTTGGCTACGGTGACGACCACGAACTCTCATTGTTGGCTATTATGGTTTGATCCGTTTTTTGAGGGGATGTTTAGGGGAGGGGATGTTGAGGGGAGGAGATGTTGAGGGGAGGGGATGTTGAGGGGAGGGGATGTTGAGGGAAGGGGATGTTGAGGGGAGGGGATGTTGAGGGAAGGGGATGTTGAGGGGAGGGGATGTTGAGGGAAGGGGATGTTGAGGGGATGTTGAGGGGAGGGGAGGGGATGTTGAGTGGAGGGGATGTTTAGAAGAAAAAAACGTGATTTTTAATTATTAAGATGAACAACAGCTAAAGATGATTCTGGACTGATAGAGAGGAGGATAGGAGATAAAGACTGATAAAGAGAGAGAGGATGATTGAAGGAGATAAAGACAGCGAAAGAGAGGGAGAGGAGGATAGAAGGAGATAAAGACAGCGAAAGAGAGGGAGAGGAGGATAGAGGGAGATAAAGAATGAGAAAGAGGGGGAGAGGAGGATAGAAGGAGATAAAGACTGAGAAAGAGGGGTAGAGGAGGATAGAGGGAGATAAAGACTGAGAAAGAGAGGGATAGGAGGATATAGGGAGATAAAGAATGAGAAAGAGGGGGAGAGGAGGATAGAAGGAGATAAAGACTGAGAACGAGGGGGAGAGGAGGATAGAAGGAGATAAAGACTGAGAAAGAGAGGGAGAGGAGGATAGAAGGAGAAAGACTGAGAAAGAGAGGGAGAGGAGGATAGGAGATAACGACTGAGAAAGAGAGGGATAGGAGGATAGAGGAGATAAAGAATGAGAAAGGGAGGGAGAGCAGGATAGAAGGAGATAAAGAGAGGGAGAGGAGGATAGGGGGAGATAAAGAATGAGAAAGAGAGGGATAGGAGGATAGAGGGAGATAAAGAATGAGAAAGAGAGGGAGAGGAGGATAGAAGGAGATAAAGAGAGTGAGAGGGAGAGGAGGATAGAAGGAGATAAAGAGAGTGAGAGGAGGATAGAAGGAGATAAAGACAGAGGGAGAGAGCGAGAGGAGGATAGAATGAGATAAAGACAGAGGGAGAGGAGTGTTGTGTCTTGGCTATGTGATATGACATGCTATTCTATAAAATAATTTCTCAGTCTTTAATTTCTCCGTAATTAATATTACCTGATTGAGCTAATCATGTAAATGTAATTAACTAGAGAGTCGGGGCACCACGAAATAATATTTATAGAGCTGTTATCTTCCGAATAAACTCTTAAACACCTAGTAATATTTTATATCAATAGCAGTCAGTATTAATCATCACCTTAATTCAGTCTCATCTGAAAGTTGTAATTTCTTGGTTATCTGCACGTACCCTGGCTAACAAGTTGAATCAGCAATACCAATTGGGTTTAATTATATATTTACTACCTAACTAAGCACACAGAATTACACATACACATAATTAATCAACTTGATTACAAATTACGTCATAAAGGAAAACGTCCCTAGCGGGCGGAACAGATATGACAGCTGGTTACACAAAAGAAAAGGGGCTGGGTTTGAGTGAAAGAGCGGGAAGACTGAGGGACAAAGGGAGAAGCTGTGCTATCGTAAATACAGTATCTTATGCATTCTAAATTACCACCCATTTGGAAAAGGAAAATGCAATAAATATTTACTCTGAGCTGCGCTTCAGTAGGTTGGTGGTAGATGGAAGGCCGTGTTGCCAAACCGAGTCCTTTGAAGAATGTCTCTGGTGGTCAATTGGATACGTTGTAGTAACGTCGTTGTGTGATAGACGGGATACTCTGTCTGTTCCTTCCTAACCCTCGTTTGCATCTGCTGTTGCTCAACTCAATGGCTAGGAGGTATCACTTCTGTTGTGAATAAGAGTTCAAAGTTCATACCATTCGCAACCAAAGCTCACACTGATGCTGGCTTCGTTGTGTAGTTATTATCTGAACCATTCTGACATCGGACCGTCGTCGTCACATCTTCTGAACAGGAGGTTATATTGTCGTCAAGGTTTTATATAGGAAGGGAGAGGAGGGCGTGTTTGAAAAGTTTTATAGCCCATGTCCCTTCACAGTGGCAGGCCACTGATTGAGCAGAGCCCAACCTTATGAAAACCCAAATCTCACATTTTAGAAGCTAAAATCACATTTCATCCCATCACGAATAATTCCATATTCAAACATTTAAATTGAACAACAATTCCATGTGAATCTGATAACTCTGATGTGTAGACTTTCCACTGTAGAGTTTATCAGGCTGTCTTATCATTGATGAGAATGTCTCAGATGACAACCGAACTGACATCATATTCATTAAGTACCACCGGATTACCAGAATATAGTTAATTTCCCCCCACATACTGATGTTCCCAGAATCTCTATGTTAACCAAGGGTTTTGCAAATGTAACATCAGTAGGGTAGAGAGAGGAAAAAGGGGGGAAGAGGTATTTATGACTGTCATAAACCTCCCCCCAGGCCAACATCATGACTGGAGGATAGGAGATAAAGACTGAGAAAGAGAGGGAGACGAGGATAGGAGATAAAGACTGAGAAAGATAGGGATAGGAGGATAGAGGGAGATAAAGAATGAGAATGAGAGGGAGATATCACTCTTCGTGGCTAGTCGTCGGTTCTGTAGACTAGGTCTCCCTTCCTCTCCCGGTCTGGTGGCTTTCCCAGACTCACACATACGTGTACATTAGTATCCCTAGCCACTTGAGCCTTCCCCTTCAAATGAGTCCCTCTTCTAGATCTCAGAGATCTAAACAGTCTAACAGAGGATAAGATTGAGATATTACCATATTATTTAAATCTTCATGAGCCATGCTGCGGGGTTCAGGGTGCTGCGGGGTTCAGGGGTGCTGCTGGGTTAGGGGTGCTGCAGGGTTAGGGGTGCTGTGGGGTTAGGGGTGCTGCGGGGTTAGGGGTGCTGTGGGGTTAGGGGTACTGCGGGTGCTGCGGGGTTAGGGGTGCTGTGGGTAGGGGTGCTGTGGGGTTAGGGGTGCTGTGGGGTTAGGGATGCTGCAGGGTTAGGGATGCTGCAGGGTTAGGGATGCTGCGGGGTTAGGGATGCTGCGGGGTTAGGGGTACGGTGGGGTTAGGGGTACGGTGGGGTTAGGGGTACGGTGGGGTTAGGGGCCTTCATACACCAGCCTTCTGATTGACAGACAGCTCATTGCCATGGTCACTGACTTTGGCCTGACTTTGACAGATGAGAAAAGAGATGAAGTCGTCAAACTGCCTCAGAGAAACAAAACACTTTCATATTTAGACGCTGAATAATGCATTTTATATTTGTGATTAACAGCAATTAACTATATTTATGGTGTGATTAGTTTTGTACTTTGGTTCTCACCCCTCAATCATTATTTCAACAGAGAGAGTCAGAGAGAGAGAGAATGGGAGAGAGAGAATGGGAGAGAGAGTCATAGAGAGAGAGAGAATGGGAGAGAGTCATAGAGAGAGAGAATGGGAGAGAGAGTCAGAGAGAGTCATAGAGAGAGAGTCATAGAGAGAGAGAATGGAGAGAGTCATAGAGAGAGAGAATGGGAGAGAGAGTCAGAGAGAGTCATAGAGAGAGAGTCATAGAGAGAGAGAATGGGAGAGAGTCATAGAGAGAGAGAATGGGAGAGAGAGTCAGAGAGAGTCGTAGAGAGAGAGAATGGGAGAGAGTCATAGAGAGAGAGAATGATAGAGAGAGAATGATAGAGAGAGAATGGGAGAGAGAGAATGGGAGAGAGAGAATGGGAGAGAGAGAATGATAGAGAGAGAATGGGAGAGAGAGAATGGGAGAGGGAAAGAGAGGGGAGGGAGAGAGAGAATGGGAGAGAGAGAATGGGAGAGGGAAAGAGAGGGGAGGGAGAGAGAGAATGGAGAGAGAGAATGGGAGAGGGAAAGAGAGGGGAGGGAGAGAGAGAATGGGAGAGAGAGAATGGGAGAGAGAGAGAATGGGAGAGAGAGAATGATAGAGAGAGAATGGGAGAGAGAGAGAATGGAGAGAGAGAATGGGAGAGGGAAAGAGAGGGGAGGGAGAGAGAGAATGGGAGAGGGAAAGAGAGGGGAGGGAGAGAGAGAATGGGAGAGAGAGAATGGGAGAGGGAAAGAGAGGGGAGGGAGAGAGAGAATGGGAGAGAGAGAATGGAAGAGGGAAAGAGAGGGGAGGGAGAGAGAGAATGGGAGAGGGAAAGAGAGGGGAGGGAGAGAGAGAATGGGAGAGAGAGAATGGGAGAGGGAAAGAGAGGGGAGGGAGAGAGAGAATGGGAGAGAGAGAATGGGAGAGGGAAAGAGAGGGGAGGGAGAGAGAGAATGGGAGAGGGAAAGAGAGGGGAGGGAGAGAGAATGGGAGAGAGAGAATGGGAGAGGGAAAGAGGGGGGGCATTCACATTTATACATGAGGTGATATATTGACACCAGTTTATGTCAAACGCGATAGACAGAATATTGCAGGTATTAATCAAATCAGTCTGTGTTTAATTAAATGTGAAATAGGAGAAAGAAACAGACAGTCTCTTCATTGAGCTGTCTCTGATGATGGATGTGTGTGTGTGTGTGTGTGAGCTCTCTTACATTCCCATGCCATTTATCAACCTCCCAGCTCCAGGTACTGAAGCCACTTTCACAGCCAGATAAGAAAAGTTGACAATACAAATTAAACACTGTTTTATTCACCCCTCATTTTTTTGTGGAAAGTGGAAATAATTTATCCGGTTTACTGTTAAACGTTGACAGTTTCCAGTAATATACCTTCCCTTTGCAAAGCTATTCAGGAAACATCGCTCTGCGCTGGAAAATCTGAATGGCCACAGTGTGTTCTCTGGAAAAACTGTTGCTGTTGTGTTCTGTCTGTTGTGTTCTGTCTGTTGTGTTCCGTCTGTTGTGTTCCGTCTGTTGTGTTCCGTCTGTTGCGTTCCGTCTGTTGTGTTCTGTCTGTTGTGTTCTGTCTGTTGTGTTCCGTCTGTTGTGTTGTGTTCTGTCTGTTGTGTTCTGTCTGTTCTGTTGTATTGTCTTCTGTCTGTTCTGTTGTGTTGTGTTCTGTCTGTTGTGTTCGTTTGTGTGTTGTGTTGTGTTGTGTTGTGTTCTGTCTGTTCTGTTGTGTTGTGTTCTGTCTGTTGGTGTTCGCTTGTGTTGTGTTTTGTTGTGTGTGTTCTCTGTTCTTGTTGTGTTGTTGGTCTTTACTGTTGTGTTCTGTCTGTTTCTGTGTGCTCTGTGTGTGGTTCTGTCTGTTCTGGTGTGTTGTGTTCTGTCATGTTCTGTTGTGTTCTTGTTGTGTTGTGTTTTTTTTCCCATGTTTGTGTTCTGTTGTGTTGTGTTCTTCTGTCTCTGTAGTTGTGTTGTGTCTCTGTCTGTTCTGTTCTGTGTTGTGTCTGGTCTGTACTGTCTGTTCTGTTGTGTTCTGTGTATGTGATTGTTTCTGTTCTGTTCTGTTGTGTGTTCTGTATGTTCTGTTGTGTTGTGTTCTGTTCTGTTCTGTGTGTTGTGTTCTGTCTATGTTCTGTTCTGTTGTGTTGCTGTATCTGTTATGTTCTGTTATGTTGTTGTGTTGTGTTCTGTTCTGTTCTGTTGTGTTGTGTTCTGTCTGTTCTGTTGTGTTGTGTTCTGTGTTCTGTTGTTTGTGTTGTCTGTTCTGTTCTGTTCTGTTCTGTTCTGTGTGTGTTGTGTTGTGTTTTCTGTGTGTTCTGTTCTGTTGTGTTCTGTATGTTCTGTTGTGTGTGTTGTATGTTCTGTTGTGTTGTGTGTGTTGTGTCTGTTGTGTTGTGTTCTGTCTGTGTGTTCTGTCTGTTGTGTTCTTTCTGTTATGTTGTGTTCTTTGTGTTGTGTTGTGTTCTTTGTGTTGTGTTGTGTTGTGTTGTGTCTTGTGCTGTCTGTTGTGTTGTGCTTCTGTTGTGTTGTGTTCTGTTTTGTGTTGTGTTCTTTGTGTGTGTTGTGTTGTGTCTGTGCTGTCTGTTGTGTTTGTGTTCTATTGTGTTGTGTTCTGTTCAGGTTTGTTCGTTCTATGTTCGTTCTACATTGAACACATGCTTTTCTGTCTTTGTTTGTACCTGTGTGTCTGTGTGTGTGTGTGTGTGTGTGTGTGTGTGTGTGTGTGTGTGTGTGTGTGTGTGTGTGTGTGTCACTCAAGCAAGATCTTATGTGTGTGTTTTCTGCTGACTCACAATGCTCCCTCTCCATCCCTCATCCGTTTCCCCCTCCCTTCCCTTCCCTTCCCTCCCTCTCTCTCTCTCCTTCTTCCCCTCCTTCCTTCCCTCCCTCTCTCTCCTTCCTCCCCTCCTTCCTTCCCTCCCTCTCTCTTCACCCCCCCCTCCTCCTTCCCTTCCTCCCTCCTTTCCTCTCTCTCCCTCTCTTCAGATTGAGAATCTACAGGAGCAGCTGAGAGACAAGGAGAAACAGATGAGTAGTCTGAAGGACAGAGTCAGGTCTCTCCAGACAGACACCTCCAACACTGACACAGCTCTCACCACCCTGGAGGAAGCACTGGCTGAGAAGGTATATATTATAGAAACACACACACGCACATGAGCTTTGGGGCTCCCGAGTGGCACAGCGGTCTAAGGCACTGCATCTCAGTGTTAGAGGCGTCACTACAGACACTGGTTCGATCCCGGGCTGTATCACAACCCGGCCGTGATTGGGAGTCCCATAGGGTGGCGCACAATTGGCCCAGCTTCGTCCAGGTTAGGGAGGGTTTGGGCGGGAAAGGCCGTCCAGGTTAGGGAGGGTTTGGGCGGGATAGGACGTCCAGGTAGGGAGGGTTTGGGCGGATAGGCCGTCCAGGTAGGGAGGGTTTGGGCGGGATAGGCCGTCCAGGTAGGGAGGGTTTGGCCGGGGAAAGGCCGTCCAGGTAGGGAGGGTTAGGGCGGGATAGGCCGTCCAGGTAGGGAGGGTTTGGGCGGGATAGGCCGTCCAGGTAGGGAGGGTTTGGGCGGGATAGGCCTTCCAGGTAGGGAGGGTTTGGGCGGGATAGGCCGTCCAGGTAGGGAGGGTTTGGGCGGGATAGGCCTTCCAGGTAGGGAGGGTTTGGGCGGGATAGGCCGTCCAGGTAGGGAGGGGTTGGGCGGGATAGGCCTTCCAGGTAGGGAGGGTTTGGGCGGGATAGGCCGTCCAGGTAGGGAGGGTTTGGGCGGGATAGGTAGGGAGGGTTTGGCCGTCATTGTAAAATTTGAATTTGTGGAATTTATGAAATAAAAGCTGTGGTTTAGTTGTGAGAATGATGCTATAATACACAGCAGTATTACACCACTACACCACTACACCACTATATCACTACACCACTACTACACTACACTACCACACCACTACATCACTACACCACTACACTACAACACTACTACAATAACTACCACACTACTACACCACTACATCACTATACCACTACACTACTACACTACCACAATACACTACCACACTACTACACTACTACACTACCACACTACTACACCCACTACACCACACCACTACACTACCACACCACTACACTACTACACTATTACACTACCACACTACTACACTATTACACTACTACACCACACGACTACACAGCTACACTACTACACTACCACACTACTACACTACACTACTACACTAGTACACTACCACACTACTACACCACTACACCACACCACTACACTACCACACCACTACACTACTACACCACACGACTACACAGCTACACTACTACACTACTACACTACCACACTACTACACCACTACACCACACCACTACACTACCACACTACTACACTACTACACTATTACACTACCACACTACTACACTACCACACTACTACACCACACAACTACACAGCTACACTACTACACTACCACACTACTACACCACACAACTACACCACTACACTACTACACTACTACACTACACTACTACACCACCAGTACACTACTACACCACTACCACGCTACTACACTACACTACTACACCACTACACTGCACTACCACACCACTACACTACTACACTACACTACTACACCACTACACTACTACACCACTACTTTGCTACTACACTACAATAACACCACCTCTACACTACTACACTACACTGCCACACTACTACACCACTACTATGCTACTACACTACACTACTACACTACAATAACACACCTCTACACTACTACACTACAGCGCTACAGCACAGTGAGGATGCTTTTTCATGTGTGTGATGATGGTGCTTGGTGTGTGAGGATGGTGCTTGGTGTGTGAGGATGGTGCTTGGTGTGTTGGGATGGTGCTTGTTGTGTCAGGATGGTGCTTGTTGTGTGAGGATTGTGCTTGGTGTGTCGGGATGGTGCTCGGTGTGTCAGGATGGTGCTCGGTGTGTGAGGATGGTGCTTGGTGTGTGAGGATGGTGCTTGGTGTGTGAGGATGGTGCTTGGTGTGTGAGGATGGTGCTTGTTGTGTGAGGATGGTGCTTGTTGTGTGAGGATGGTGCTTGTTGTGTGAGGATGGTGCTTGTTGTGTGAGGATGGTGCTTGGTGTGTCGGGATGGTGCTTGGTGTGTCGGGATGGTGCTTGGTGTGTCGGGATGGTGCTTGGTGTGTCGGGATGGTGCTTGGTGTGTGATGATGGTGCTTGGTGTGTGAGGATGGTGCTCGGTGTGTCGGGATGGTGCTCGGTGTGTCGGGATGGTGCTTGGTGTGAGGATGGTGCTTGGTGTGTCGGGATGGTGCTTGTTGTGTGAGGATGGTGCTTGGTGTGTGAAGATGGTGCTTGGTGTGTGAGGATGGTGCTTGGTGTGTCGGGATGGTGTTCGGTGTGTCGGGATGGTGCTCGGTGTGTCGGGATGGTGCTCGGTGTGTCGGGATGGTGCTCGGTGTGTCAGGATGGTGCTCGGTGTGTCAGGATGGTGCTTGGTGTGTCAGGATGGTGCTTGGTGTGTCAGGATGGTGCTTGGTGTGTGAGAATGGTGCTTGGTGAATCAGGATGGTGCTTGGTGTGTCAGGATGTTGCTTGGTGTGTCAGGATGGTGCTCGGTGTGTCAGGATGGTGCTTGGTGTGTCAGGATGGTGCTTGTTGTGTCAGGATGGTGCTTGTTGTGTCAGGATGGTGCTTGGTGTGTGATGATGGTGCTCGGTGTGTCAGGATGGTGCTTGGTGTGTGAGGATGGTGCTTTATGTGTTAGGATGGTTGCTTGGTGTGTCGGGATGGTGCTTGGTGTGTGATGATGGTGCTCGATGTGTCAGGATGGTGCTCGGTGTGTGAGGATGGTGCTTGGTGTGTGAGGATGGTGCTTGGTGTGTGAGGATGGTGCTTGGTGTGTGAGGATGGTGCTTGGTGTGTGAGGATGGTGCTTGGTGTGTTAGGATGGTGCTTGGCTGTGTCGGGATAGTGCTTGGTGTGTGATGATGGTGCTCGGTGTGTCAGGATGGTGCTCGGTGTGTGAGGATGGTGCTTGGTGTGTGAGGATGGTGCTTGGTGTGTGAGGATGATGCTATGGTGTGTCAGGAATGGTGCTTGGTGTGTCAGGCTGGTGCTTGGTGTGTGATGATGGTGCTTGGTGTGTCAAGATGGTGCTTGGTGTGTCAGGATGGTGCTGGTGTGTCAGGATGGTGCTTGGTGTGTCAGGATGGTGCTTGGTGTGTCAGGATGATGCTTGGTGTGTCATGTCCGTTCACAGGCCGTTGACAGTGAGTTTGGGCCGCGGCCAGACGCCCTGCTCTTACAACTGGTGTTGTTTTAGATTATTTCCATCCCTGCTTTCTTCCCCCTCCCTCCCTCCCTCCCTCCCCCCCTCCACTCCCCCTCCCTCCCTCCCTACACCCCCCTCCACTCCCCCTCCCTCCTCCCTCACTCCCTCACTCCCCACTCCCTCCCTCCCCTCCACTCCCCTCCCTCCCTCCCTCCCTCACTCCACTCACTCACTCCACTCACTCACTCACTCACTCACTCCTCCCTCCCTCCCTCCCTCCCTCCCTCCCTCCCTCCCTCCCCTCCCTCCCCCCTCACCCCCCTCACTCCCCCCTCCCTCCCTCCCTCCCTGTACAACAAGTGTCAAAATGCCATACATTCACAATAACAATAGCATACAGTAGAGTGCATGTGCTCTCTCTCTCCCCCCCC